>NW_017307014.1:241882-294049 GCF_000935625.1 Nanorana parkeri
ATTTCAGTACAGCGTTGCATGACGGAATAAATGTCAGTCAAAGTACCGCAGCGCTGAATACTGAAAAATGGCCTGGATGGGAAGGGGGTTTAACACCGCGGATGTCAACTGGTTAAAGGACTGATATCGGCCTTTAGAATCGGGGCATTTTCACTAGTACAAGTACAAAATGCCCTGCATCGGCCCCCGATACCGATACTAGCATTGGTATGGGTGCATCATTAATGTATGTAGGTACTAAGAGATAGTACATGCAAATCTGTTTATAAGGTTACTCACAGCAGTGGAAAATTTATTTTCTCTACCTCAGTAAATAACCAGTGTATATAATATCACACAATGGACACTTCCTCAGGTAGGCTTGAAATGATTCTGCAGCAGTCATTAAAAATCCCCCAGGTGTCTGTACTGGGGGGATCCTCAGGACACTAATGTAAGTTCAAAATTAACATTAGAATGTATCATTTAATTGAAAGAGTAGCTGATAGGTGGAATAGACTTCTAAGCAGAGGTAGTAGTAAGTCACATAACAGTAAATTACGTTAAACATGCTTCAGATAAACCCCAGATCTATTCGCAGACAAAAAGGGCTAAACAAATACAATTCAAAAAGGAGCAGATGCAATGGTCCACTTGGTCTTTTTCTGCCATCACTCTTCTGTTTCTACAGTATATTTTGTAAAAGAATTTAGATGCACAGAGATTAAAAAAAAAAAAGGCTACAGAAGCATATGGTGAAGCTTTGGTGTTTTTCAGTCTATAGTAAATTAAATTGTTTACAAAAATAAAAAAATAGAATTTGGTATAAGTAATACATTTTTACTATATACTAATGAAATGCAAACTGTGCAATTCTGATGAGTTGCTGCTGTGCTGGGTTCGTATAATGGCCTGTGATTGTTTTTGTCATTATATACAGATATTTCAGCATCAGAAAACACAGGATGATGTGTGTCTTCTCTGCATCAACATTATACAGGTGAGTGCAAATTAATCACTATAGTCAGATTTGTTCCCTACCCTTTATCTGCATATTTCACCCACTTTCTCCCTTCCTTCCTACCTAGGTTTTATGATTATTTTTTTCTTTAATCCAATACTTTTTATTGAAGTTTTGTGATTAACAGTGTACAAACATTTTGCAGGTATGCCTCGAGGTAGCCTATTCCTCCTTATAGGCTACCTTCAGGCGTACCTGCACTCAATTTATCAATTGCTATATATGCTCCCTAATGGTGGCTCTCATAGATTAGAGTTAGGGCCACACTACACAGAGGGGCCTTGACGACTCAGTGTGGCTTCCACATATTTTGCAAAATTTGTGCATCTAAATCCTCTATTTTTAATGCAAATTGTTAAGACAGCGTAATTTGTTTTTGTTGCAGGCTAGCTGGTAAGTGTGCTGATAAATGTTTGTGTTTTTACATTTTGAATTAATCTTTTATTATTATTACTTCTTACTATAAGTAGTAGCACACCTCAAAGTTTAAGAATAGCTTCTATATAGATAAAGCTTCACATACATGGACCTACCCTCTTTTATAGAAAATACCCTGCATATAAGATCCTAATGAAATGTGACCACATCTAAGTAAATTGGTTTGCCATGGCTGTTTAGATGTTTTGAGTTTCCTTGCACAATCCAGAAGTTTAGCGAGTTTGAATCAGGATTTATAATACTTTACAACACACATAGGAACCATGGGGAACAAAAGTAGACACCCTCCAGAAAGAAGGATAGTGTCAGCACCAATTCAGAGATGATTTGAGGATCTACAGCTGAATGATACACAAATAAGAAACATTTTTGTTAATAGTGAGGGTACTTGAATGTATTTTTAAAATTTAATTCCTGAGTTTAGTGTCTTTAAAGACTGGGTCGCCCAATCTTTAGGTGTATTAGCATCTTAAAATTGTTTTGAAATCCATTTTCACAAAAAAAAGGCTCCTCATTTAAGTATACAGAATAATTTTTCTACAAATGTGAAGAGATTTAGCACACCTACTGTACATTTGGGATATACTCTATATTGATTTGGAAATGTGCCTGGATTGCAGATTCCTCAAAACATGTTGGCTTTTAATGGATAATTGTTTCTTCATCTCTTTTATAGGCCTTCATATCCACTCTAGAATATCTGAGTACCAAGCCTGATGGGGAAGTCGATACAAAGCAGTATGTATTTAGTCAAACAGAGCTTTGCTCAAAAAAGATTGATTATAGCTGACCACAAATTTCCTTCCATGAGCTGTATCATCTGTAAGGTTTTACAATTTTTGGGGGGGGAAAACAAATATCATAGTTTATTAAAGGAGAAGTATTGGGAGAGTAAAATATACTTTTTCTGATACTTAGACCTAGGGATGCACAAATATCAGTTTTTCTGCATCGAGTACTAATACTGATATTGAAATTTCGGTACTCGCCAATACCAAGTACCAATACCGCTACAAGGGTGTGGAATTCGTACCGCCCGACACCCGGAACATGCAGTTCCGGGCAAGTGGTTTTCTCAGTGTTTAGCCCTGCTGCGGACAAGTAGCAGGGCTAATTTTTCTTGTAATTGAGCAGCGGGGGGAGCGGTGATAGAGCAGTGACAGCGTGGAGCGGTGACAGAGCCGGGCACGTGGAGAGGTGAGCGGTGCCCCCGGCCGGTGCTCGTTCCTGTCACAGGAGTTCTAGCACACAAAACTCTTGTATTGAAGGTGACAGGTTCGATAAAGCAAATCTGTCACCTTCAAATGATATCACACAGGGGTTTGTTATCCCCTGTGTGATAGCAATAAAGTTAAGTGAAAAAAATAGTTAAAAATAATAAAGTAAAAAAATAACAAATAACTAAAAATGTAACTAAATAAAAATATAAAAAAGGCAATAAAGTAATACAATAAATGAAAAACTTTTACAAAGTAAATAAAAAAAAATGAAAACCAACCCCGCTGCCCCCACAATATGCATGCGAATAAACACGTGTTTTCAACCACGATCTTGTGCAACCGCTCGGGCAGGGCGGTATTGCGGCGGGAAAGTACACGCTCTGCCTGGCGCGACTCGGGTGCAATTAGAAAATAATATCACTACCAACGAGGTGGTGGTGCGCGATCGGTGACCACCTGGTCATCGCGCACAAAACCGAGCGGATGGCCGGGTGGTCACGGAATCGCACACCACCGCTGATCGCGCTAGCAGTGCCATTATTTTCTAATGGCAGCCCAGTAGCGCTAGGCAGATCGCACGGTTTCCCGCCACAATACCACCCAGGCGGGCATGATCACGGTTGAAAACACTTCACGGTGCGTGCCGCTTAAAAAGAGGTACATGCACCTTTTTTTAGCGATTGCCATGCAGATGTAACCCCATACATGCAGATGCAACCGCTGTATACAACTGCACACGTCGCGGGATTGCCCAAGTCTGCACCAACCCTAAAGGGTAAATTCACTTTCCCAAGTAATTTGAAAAAATTTAATTACCCGCACAAATCTCCCTCCCACTATACTTACCTTTCGGCGTACGGTCCTTCCCGTCCACCAGTACGGGTGTACTATCTCTACCTGTTCCACGTATTCTGAATTTCGCTCACAAATTGCAAGCACTCGTTGGTCAACGCGGTCACCTGACGCTGATCAATGAGAAGCGCTTCTTAGCACTGCTAAATACAGTTTGTTAGAAAAAAAATAATTTATCAGGACAAGTAGTTTGTCATGAGGGACAAATAGATCCGGCCCCCGCTTTAGTCCTTGGACAAGTAGTATTTTCAAAAATATCCACACCCCTGCGCTAGCATGGTGCCAGCTTCCCGGGCAATCAAGAAGCCAGGCAGCGTGTGATTACCCGCTGCCTGGCTTCTTGATTGCCCGGTAAGCTGACTCCATGCTGTTTGGCCGGCTCAATGCTGATTGGCCAGGAAGCCGGCTTCCCAACCAATTAGTATAGAGCCGGCTGTTTTATCGATTTCATGCTAATTGGCTGGGAAGTCGGCATCCCGGCCAATCAGAAAGCCAGTCATTACCCACTGCCTGGGCCTCAGGTAATGACTTGCGGCCTGCCATCCTGATTATCTGGGAAGCTGGCTCTATGCTGTTTGGCCAGCCCGGCCAATCAGCATGGAGCCAGCTTCCCGGCCAATCAGGAAGGTGGGCCGAAAGTCATTACCCACGGCCCAGCTTCTTGATTGGCCGTGAAGCCAACTCTATGTTCCCTCGTGGCACTGACTGTTAGAGGAAATCTCCCTCTGAGCGAAAGTTCCGGTATCAGGATACGTATTGGAGCATTTGGGCGAGTACTCGGTACTTGGTATCGCCACCGATACTAGTATCCCTACTTGGAACTGATCTGGGACACTGCAGCTGCCACATGCCAGATCTAAATACCAAGAGCTGAGCGATCATGTGCGATCAGGGATTCTACCCTACTTTCTCTGTTCCTTCAGCGCTTTCATTGGAGGGACAGGCAGGGGGGTGGACAGGCACAGCTAGCTGTGGCTCTTGAGAGGAAGAGCCAGCTGTCAATCAGGATCAGAATTGTGGGGATCCTACTCGGCTGCAGCACGATTCTGTGCTGTCTGCATATGGTGGATGGTAGCTCTCTATTTGCTGATTTTGGGTCACAGGAGTTCATTAATAAATGTACACCCATGACCCAAAAGAGAAGTAAATCCAAAGGTTTGGCTTTATTTCTCCTTTAAACTAAACTGCATGTGATTGTTATCAACCATCCTTTCTAAGGTGGAAGATGCAGACTTGGCATGCACTGTACCATGAATGGGCTTAAAGATGAACCCCAGCCAGGAGGAATAGATAATCATTGTAAAGTTGTTTCCTTACATTGTACAAAAAAAGCTTGTCTTTTGTTTGTAAAGTGTGTTTTCTTTTTTCTTCTTTTTCCCCCTCCAACTTGCTCCTTATTCCTCCTCTGGTTTTTCTCTCCATGTAGAAATGACTCCCAGTCATGTTTCTTCCCCCTAGAAGAGTGGCGACTTGCTCTTTTCTGTGGGCAGGTGTCCTCCAACCGCTTGCAACCCACCTACAATCTAGAATCGGCTCTGAACACCGCCTGCATACACGCACTTTGTCACTGAATTCCCATGGTATCATGGTAGTTCCCTCTAGCGGTCGGATGTGGCATGCACTGCCTGCCATGATCCTCCTTTCGGGGCCTGAGCACTGTAGACTGGCTGAAGGCAGCGATTGTTTCACATGAAAGAGTTCAACATTATTTATTTTAGTTTATTTTAGAAATAGCATTGATTCTCCCTTTTTTCTTTAAATAACACTTGTTATTTGTACTTGTTGTGTTTTGTAGCATTAATACATTATTCTGTGTGTTTTTTAGTGTCTCAATGGATGTTTCATCTCCTGATTTATTTGGCAGCATGTATGAAGAGCCTACAATATCACCTGTAAGTTTTTTCTTTTCTTTTCATGCAAAGCCAACCTTTTGCTAAAAGCAAGTGTCAATATTAATGTCAAAGTAAACATGTACTAAACTACTGAACAATCCATATCTTTACTAGTTTATAATTTGGATAAACAGGCATTTTAAAGGCAAATTGGCCTGTTAAATGTCTTAAATGTAATATGCATCTTTTTCAGTGGTAAATGCAACTGGGAAGCAAGAGTCTCCTACACCCAGCTAGACAGTACTAATTGGGGGGAGGGGACTAAGCAGGGCTATAGGACTATTACATTATTTCCCTAAGTTTCTGCAGATCGAGCAAAGTGCTGTCAATCTAAAGAGCTGTGAGTGGAGCTGGGCATGGTTATTCTCAGGTTGGGCTATTAACTGTGCCAACATTTAAGCAGCTACAGAAGCAGCAAGGGTGTAATGCTAATTTCTCTGCAGAAGAAAGAGTGTTGTCACCCTGTAAAAGGAAGGGTCTATCCATTGGTTCTTCTGGGAGAATTAACAGATATTTACAAAATGTTTCAGGGTAAACAGAGAGCGCAATCTTAGTGGCATAGGCAGCCCTTATCTCATAGTTTGACCATTGTTATACTTTAAATGTATTTTTATTTCATTGTTGGCATTTCACTGGGTTTCAGCCAAATGGGAAAAAATATTTTTACATTTAACATATGAAAAAGTACATTTGAAATGAATCGTTGCACTTTGCAACTTGTTCATAAACTATTATTTGCAGTTTTACTAAATAACTATAAAGTCTTCGATGTTACCCACATGTGCTGTATATTTTCATTCTCTACTAATTAGAATCCATATTTTATTTAACACACTGAGTGTGTTATTCATATATTACAGGGGTCCTCAAACTTTAGGGGACCAGACTGTGGTCAGTAGAAGTAAAAAATGCCCCTTCATTGGTATCAGTGGGAGGAATTGTACCCCATTCTTGGTGTCAGTAGGAGGAATTGTGCCCCATTCTTGATGTCAATGGGAGGAATTGTGCCCCATTCTTGGTGTCAGTGGGAGGCATTGTGCCCCATGGGGGTACATTAGTGTGTTGCTCTAAAGAAGCTTGTATGTGTTCCAGACCACTGTTTTTACAGGGATGTAATTTAAGGATAATCAAAATTTAGTTTTGAAATTGTAGTAGCTAATAGTATTCAGGTTAGGGCTTGTTCACACATATTTTTTATTCACACCAAAAACGCACACACAGTCATTTAAGTGGTTTTAAATTAGGCTATTTCACAAGTTCAGTTCCAGAACTTTGAAAAAAGTACCGGAACATGGGGAAAAAAACATGTAAATTAACCAAGCCAGAACAACTAGAAAACGAGTGAAAAGGGCGAAATACACCAAAGTGCATCAAAAATGCACCTAAAACCCACTCTGATTGTTGTCTTCACACATAGTAAGCTACTTTCCTTATCAAACTGGATATGCGCATTAATTACATAGTTACATAGTATTTGAGGTGGAATAAAGACATAGGTCCATCAAGTCCAACCTATTGTGTGTGCGTGTATGTTCTTGGATCCCCCTGTATTTGAATCCTGCCTAAGGGAGAACCTCAGAGAACTTACCAGTAGGGAGAGGCAAAAGATGGAGCTGAGCCTTGCCAAAAGACCAGAAAATTTCAGGAAGGGCAGGAAAGGTTCAAGGCCTAGTAATCCTTTTAAAATAAAAAGAGACAATTATTTGTGCAGGATTATACTGTAAAGTACATCCCATATGCCAAAAATTTGGTAATGCTAAAACAGATGTGCACCTTGAAAATGTTGTGTCTATGTGCCCCACAACTCGGGAAGTACAGTCGTTTTAGTTAATATTCTTTTTACAATGTTTTTTTTTAGTCTGGAGCCTGCATTGTATGTTAATCATTTAATCTAGCCATACAAGGCACATTTTTTCTAAATGAGAGAAAATCAATCGATTTCCCCCATTCAGGCTAAACCACATGTATGGAGGAATCTTCGCTTTTCAGCTATTGTATTTAGGCAGCGGTGGCACCTGCAGCTGTCTGAATACCGAAGCAGTGACTGCATCTGATTTTCCACCCAGCGTAGATGATTTTTAAATTAACTTTTGTCCAGCCAGGTGGTGCTTGCAGTGCCAACCACAGCTTGAATTGTGATTCAGCAGAAGTCAGACAGAATTTGAGCCGTCAATAAACCGCTTCACCTTACTTATGAAGGATTAATCATTGTCCCCACCTCTCATTACCACATGCTAAAGCCCACTAATGCAGGGAGAGGTTGAAACAGACAATTTATTCAGCATTTCCATCAGTCCTCTATCTTTTCTAGCTTACTTAGCAGCATAGGAGCAGGTTCCTGACAGGATGAGTATACCAACCTTATAAGCTCTCTCTTCCCGCGTCTGCTTTTGCCTGATTAGCTTGTTAGAGGTTTATGGTGCATGAAACGTAATGTGAGTTTTTCATTAGACCTTCAGAAGGTCCTAAGGCAAGGGAGGACACATTTAAAGCTGAACTCCAGGCATATATAAAATACATAATTAATGTAGCTCTTGTAACAAGGACACTCCACTGAAGACCGGAGGTGCAAGTACAATGCAGTTTATTTGCTTTCAAAACGATAGATAACACGAAATCCAACATAAATAGCTTGCTGTAGCATAACAGATAGGGGCTCACCAATCCTCGAGTTGTCACGTACACTCAAGGTGTCCCAGTCTTTTAACAAGTCTCTCTCGCAGCACTGCTGCTCCGGCCTCAATCTTTAGGGCCACTGTCTGGTTCCTCCAGACAACAGCAATAACATGCCAATCCTCTCAATATGGTTCACAAACCCGCAACACCCTGCTCCCCTGGCCTCCACACTGACTCCGGGGTGGAGCTCTCCTGACTCACAGGTGGGGCCCTGAATACATCCCAGCACACACTTCATGAGGGATGTAAACAGGTGCACAATCAGGTGCTGGTCACCACCAAAGCATGGACCCAGGAATGGAGATTTCTTCCCACCCAGAGCTCTAAGAAATCTCCTGGCTCCAGGATCCCAACCTTGATCCAGAAAACCCAGAAAGAACTGAAAAGGCAGTTCTCTCCTGGTACCAGTAATGTCTTCCTGGAGCCACTCAGCCCCTCTGGCTGAGAACCCTGGGTGACTTTGAGGCCACCTAACACCGTGGTATTGCCTCACAATGCCACACTCTGTATATATACATCACTAAATGTGCTAAAATGTTATAACCGGTCTTAATGGGAATGCTGTCACATTAAACAAACTGCAGGCAGACTTTCAACAAGCTTCAAGTTGTGCTGAGTCTGCTAGCAACTTGTTTAAAGTGACAGCACTTTAAACAAGATGTATAATTTTATTTTTATAGCACCATACTATAGCTACAAGAAAAATCCACTGGCAGTTCAGTGTTCATTTATTAATATAAAATGTGTTATTGTCATTTCTGTCAATAAACTTTCTTAAACTGCTATTTAAATTCACATATGCAATTGTATTGAGTCTCTTTTTTTGAAGATTTAACCATTATTTCCTATAGATTGTGCATTATTCTGCTGTCCAGCTATACACATATTCTATTGACATGTCAGTGGTTTAAATATGATATTATTTCATGTAATATTGGTTATAAATCACACTTTGGATGAAAATAATTCATTTTAAATAGTGTTTTTATAAACATATGGCCTATATACATTTTTTTATATATCAGAGATAATGGTATTCAGTGCATAAAAGCTTTTACCTGTAATTTATCTGTTTGTTTCTTCCTAGGAGCAACGACTTTTAATTGTTCTGAGCAATTGTCGCTACCTCGAAAGGCATACACTGCTGAACATTGCTGAACAATTTGAGAAGCATGGCTTCCAAGGAATAGAGAAGATAACGCAGGTATGTATCTTATTTATGTCCTCTGTTTATTGGTAAAAATCATCTGAATTCCTAACTAATTTAAAAACTCGACATCACTTAAAGTGGAAGTAAACTCTGAATACCAATGTTGGAAAGGTCAGTACCGCAATCACCCTAATAGCCTAGTAAAGACACTATAGGTCATTATTATAAGGCATAGTTTTTGGATGTAGGCCCTTTCACCCTGCTCCCACCAATGTCTGCTCCATTTTGGAGGCTTTTCTCTGCTTGGTGACAATAACTCTGTTTCCGCCGTCATATCTTGTCATAGATAAATCTTACGCATGCGCAGTTCAAAGCGATCCAAACCTTGCTTTGGATTCCATGTTGCCATGGTACTGTTGACATGTTGTCAGTATCCCAGCTCATCCCCATGGTAATTAGTCACTAATCCCATAGGGTACCAGTAAGGGGGCATCACACAAGTGAAGAGTGAGTGCCTTGCCAGTGATAGAAGATGATGTAATTCTGGCAAGGAGCTGTGATGATGTTGGCACGGCCTGTATACCCCGAATTGGGCATAGAACTGCACATGCACGGGTGGCGCCATACAAAAAACGAATACAGTGGTATCTTAGCAAGGGGAACAGTATGGAAGATTTTGATGTGGACTATCATTAGTATGTGCTATATAAAAACTGATCCTGTCAAGTTGCAAAGAGTTTACTTCCACTTTAATAGGCGTTAACGGCTGCTGTTTGCTGTTGGTGGTCACCTCACCTTCTTGTATGACTTAACTTGTGGTTTCCCACTCCACCGTATCATTATGCTGCTTGTGGTTTGAGTACCACACTCCCTTCTTATTTCTTATTAATCCTGTAATATAAATCTATGAGTGAACATGACAATTCCACTTTTAGATCTGGACATTAATTTCCTGAATTTCTTTATCTGCTGTGAGTATGTTGATATCTCATTGGATGCAAGTCTTTTTTACTTCACTACTAGAGACATTTACAAACAAATAATAAAAAGTAAATCAAGTGAGTAGATTGAAGTATATATCATTTAACAGGTAAAACAACACTTATATGCAGTCATGTGAAAAAGTGCATACACCCCATTATGGTTTGGGCATGGAGAATCTGAGAATAATTCAAACAGTGCCTACAGATAAAGGTGAAATTACGCAAAAAAATTGACATGGTGTATTCATTCTCATAATCATCTAGAAAAAAGTAGGTACACCCCTTCAATTTCCACTACTTATAATTCATGAAATTAGAATCCGGTGTTCCGGATAAGGTACCAGTGATTAGAACCTCCTTGGGGAGTATGCCAGATTACCTTTTTATATAAACCTCAGGCATCTAGGGTCTGGTGTTTTCTTTGCTATGGACATGGTTGGTGTCATCATGCCAAGATCAAAACAGCCCTCAGAAAGAATGTTGTGGCTGTCTGAGTCTAGCAAGGGATTTTAAAAGGTCACTAAATTATTTAAAATCAATCATTCCACTGTAAGGAAAACATTCTACAAGTGACATAAATTTCAAACGTCTGCTTATTTGTCCAGGACTAGCTGGCCCAACAAATGTGGCCCAAGAGCAGACTGATTCTAAAAGAAGTCTGCAAGAACCCAAATTTACATTGCGGGATCTGCTGGTAACTCTTGCAGCAGTTGGTTTGAAAGTGCATGCATATGCAGTCAGAAAGAGATTACACCAATATAATCTCCATGGTAGATGTTGCAGGAAAAGTTTTTGCTGCACAATAAGAAAATTTAGACAACACTACAGTTTGCCATTAAACATGTAGGCAAAGGCCAGGCCTTCTGCAAAATGTGCTCTGGACTGATGAATCAAAGATAAAGTTGTTTGGCCACAGTAGACATGTTTGGTGCAAACCGCAGACAGCATTTCAGGAGAAGAACTCATACCAACTGTGTGCTTTTTTTTACAGCATCTGGACAGCTTTCAGTCATCAAGTCAACTATGTATTTTGCATCATATAGTGTACTTGATAAGAAGTTGAACCAGAAATAGCTCTTTTGTCGTGATAATGATCCAAGTCACAGTAGCATATGAATCAAGTATTGGCTCAAAAAGAGGAAAGAGGGTTATGGACCGTCCTGTTCAAAGGCCTGATTTGAATCCTATTGAAATGTTGTGGAGGGATTGAAACAGGCAGTTTATGCAAAGAAACCCATTAACAGCTTGCAACTGAAGGGATTTTGTATGGAGTAATGGGCAAAGATTTCAGTTGATGTGAGACTGGTGGTGGTAATTTCTACTAAAGGAGGCACTACCAGCTTCTGAACCTAGATTTTCCCCAGCGCACCGTTCTATCACAAAACGTTTCTTTCTTTATTGAAGTATGTCACATTTAGCTGTGGGTACTTTTTAAATAAAGATCTAATGTTTGCCTGTTATGTTGAAAAAGTCAACAGTTTCCATGGGGTGTACTTCGCTTTTCATGTGACTCTGTATTGCATTTGCATATTTAGCTGTGTAGCTGGAGTCCTGCTTTAAGCTAGATTTTATGTCTAACATTTTTCCTATTCCATTACCCAACATTTCACTGATGCCGCGTAAGTATTGTGTTAAACAAGTATATACCTTTGAACTATGATACGGCACAGGGCTCTGCAGTATGTGAGTTATCATGGCAAATATTCTTTTCAAAGTACAGTGTTGTACAGAGCCAATACTCAAGCACTCAGAATGCTTCCTGCTATCAGATTTCTATGTAACATTTAGTCTTCAGTGTCAGCGCCTCAACTCTAAGATCCTTATCTTCAGAGAAAGAATAGAATCGATTAAATCTTGGTCACCTTCTCTGTCCCTTTTAAGCCTAGTGAGGGTTTTTTTTCCTTTTTAGTTTCAGAGAATAAAATGTCAGAGTGGGCGTGATAACTTGTACCTTTTAATTTTGACTTTTTGATAGGAATAATTTTTTGATGACAAATCAGAATCTTTTGACCAAGGTTATGTTATTTCTTTTTTTCCAGAAATGTGTGCTGCTATTTTTTTTGCAGAAATAGTGTTTATTAAATTTTCACAAATACCAAAATAAACAGCATACAGAGTGAACAACATGCAAAGGCAGCATCCGATGAGCAATCTTAGTAATAGTGCAGAGCTGAAGACAATAACAAATACCTCAGAAACGTATATGACAATGTGCCCAGCCATAAGCCGTACCTCCGCTCAAGGTCTTGTCCCCGTGTAGGGGTTCCGGACTGCTAAAGTTCTTCCCTTTAGGGAGGACAACACTGTTGAGTCAGACTCGAGTCTCCAACATTAAGATGATCAAGGGAAGCCCTGCAAGATTCTGGAGCCCTACTCATCAGGGGCCATTCCCCAGTCAGACCTGCCTTGCAACACAAACAGAACAATCGACAGATAACACCACAGGACAAAATGGACAGCAGAGGACACGAAGACACACAGAGACACAGGGGAGTAGAAAGGAAAGGGAGAGAGGGAAGGGGAAGGGGAAGGGGTGTAGAAGATGATTACATGGTCAAGAAGGGTGGATCAAGCATTTATGTCAGCGTCCTAAACTCCTCCGTTGCCACGAACAGTAGCATGTGTGCTGCTATTTACATTTTGTGTCTACATTTATTATCAGAACACACATTTACTGCTTAAATCTGAAATTCTAGTAAAATGTAGATTAACCACTTAAAGGCCATGGTGTTTCACCCCCTTCCTGGCCAGGCCATTTTTCAGTATTCAGCGCTGCGGTACTTTGACTGATGTTTATTCCGTCATGCAACGCTGTACTGAAATGAATTTCATACCATTTTTTGGGGACAGATAGAGCTTTCTTTTAGTGGTATTTAATCACCACTGGGGTTTTTATTTTTTACTATATAACAAAAAAAGTACCCTAAATTTTGGAAAAAAAACATGTTTCCCTATAAAATGTTATGAAACATTTATTTTCACCCCAATTTTTTGACTTAGTTTACCTTATAGACCATATTTCATGTTACACCCATATTCAATAACATGAAACATGGTCACTTCCCTACCCCCATCCCCACTTACCTAAATCGCAGGGTTCTTCTCCCCTCAGATTGCTGCTCTTTTTGGAGTCTTCGCCCAGGCAGCCACATCATTCATTCCCAGACATTCCCGTTCATAGTATCTATGAGTGGAAAAGCTACAAGGGACTACAATGTCACATTAGCCACTGTGGCAGAGGGACTTGTAGTTACTAATGGAATACAAGTGCAGTGATGTCACTTGCAGTACATTCATTCTATCGCTGTTACTGAATGTCAGTACCAACTTATACATAAAAAACATGGTTTAATACCCACAGTAATAAATGTTTATAATTAGTTGGTCTCATGACATGTGCCTAAAAAAATTAGGACTCTATAGTCTTATTAATATTTTTTTTTGTCAATGTTGTGAGAAATTTTCTTTGCTGTTCCAACTAAGAACTAGCAATGCACATATTAATGTTCATTTTTAGTTCTGAGACCCCACTGTGACTGAAAGCTGCAGTTCTTACACAAATGATCAGAGACCTATCAGCATGGCTACTCATGTGGTTATCATGACAGTCAATCATGGCGATTACTTAAAGGTTTGCTTACAAACCTCTCCCTAATGCAACTGTCACCGTGCTTCTCTCTCTCTCTGTGCCTTTGCTGTGGAGGCATATGGAATGATTTATAATGATGTTTGCAGCACAATACTTTTGCATCCCTATGCTCCTCAGCTTCTCCAAGTGGCAGTAATGTGCTGCAAACATCAATTATCACACTAATAATTTATTGTTGCACGCAGCCAGGTAGTATGGTCCATTCTGTGTTTGCTGCATTCCAGATGGCTGACAATATGTTCCAGTGGCTGTACGTGGAGTGCATTAGGGGCTGTAAGGAGTTTTTGTTCCGGGTGACCACTTCCATAACTGACTGATGCCATCTGAAACATAGAGTACACAATGGCTATGGTACTTTACTGATGTTTATGCTGCATTCCCGATGACTGGCCCTGTGTTCTAGAAGGGTGTTGATTGGCTGGGTATGGGGCATGGCATCTATTCTGACCACGTGAGATACAGGCATGGCAACGTTAGATTCTATCTCAAAAGAGGGGATAAGCAAGCTGACCAAGCCAGCATGGATCTGTTTCTGTGATTGGCGTGGTCAGAATAAAATTGAGGGTAAAGAACCTGGCAGGATCACCAGGAGGAATGCAAGCAGTCACAAAGGAAAAGGCAATATATACCTTATCCAAAATTCAATCACAAATACATATATGAGAAACATTTTTTGGGTTCACACTTTAAATAACAATGTTTCGGTGTATTTATAATCAAGTTAATGATGAAAATCTACACTGCTAAATTTGATCTGGGCATCTAGGCTCCACTGACCTCTGGTCATGAAGAGGGTCATGCAAGCTTTGCTTCTTGCTTTGCGATGCTATACAATTGTGCTTTACTGCGTTTTCTCACCAATAATAAGTCTAAGGGTTTCATTTATAAAAGTTCTGGCCAGCGTAATAGCTAATATTCGCTGTCTCTGTAGTCAGTCCACAAATGTCTACGTTTAATAAAATAACAAAAATGTGAACGTGCAAGCACTTAAAAATGCGAATGTTGCCTAAATAAATGACATTTTCCAATAACTGCAAATATGTTCTCACTGGAAATACACAATACTTTCTCATTAAAGACTATATAGTTCCCTTTTAACCAAATCTAAAACGTTTTTTTTCTTGAGCATCACACCAAGTCGCTGTTAATGTTATAGCTTGTCAGCCACTATTTTCTTTGCCACTGGCAGGTTTAGGGTGAAAAACATGAACATTTTATTTTAAGCCGATTAATACAACACTGCTTGCCTACAGAATGGCACCCATTTTTATCTGGGCATTTACATTTATACCTTGTTAGTCATTTTGGTGTATATGTCTTTATATGAACCTAAAAGATTGCATGTGACAGTGTTCAATAATTCTGGCATTACACCCTGTCTGAGTCCATTGCATCCCTGCCCACCCCTGCTGGGCCCATTCACACCAGCCACTACACTACATCACACAGCAGCTAGTGTGTGGTGCGTGGCACAGTGCTGATGTGCCGATCCCAGCACATCGCACTGTTTACTTTTACTTTTTTTTAAAGTTCTATGGGCACATCGTGGTCGCATCTCGCACTGAAAAAAGTACTGCATGCAATACTTTTTTTCAGCGCACACCACCGAGTTCCACCACAAATTGCCTTGTCTTGTGTTGGGACTACTCTGGAAATAATGGCCACTACACATCTGGTGTGAATTCATCCTTAGGGAAAGTTTATTTTACCACACCCTGCAGTCCTACAGAGGACTCTTATGAGATTTCAGATAATGTTGAAATTAGCAGAATTTCAAGCTTTAGCGCACATGCAAAGTTTTTTGGAGGGCATGGCAGCTTGCTGATTGCTTTTATTTTTGGCAGTTTAAATTCAGAATAACAGCTAAAAGACTTTTTGTAAAAAATCTTATATAACCCATATTCCAGTGGATATTTTAATAACATAGAGTCCCTTAAAAATATGTGTAAACATGTAGAGGGTGTTGACGGTTAATTTGTTGACTTTATGGGAAGGAGGAGGGATGGGAGCTTTACATAAACAGATATGGCCAATGTTATAAAACATTACATACATATTATAATAATGGTGTTAAATGGTTAAAAAAAAATAACATGAATATTACTTTTATTTTTAAGGCCAGTACAGAGTCTCTCAGGGAGCTGGACCAAAGATTATTTGAAACCTTTATCGAGATTAAAGCAGATCCTATTGTTGGGTCCTTGGAGCCTGGTATTTATGCTGGATATTTTGACTGGAAAGACTGCCTTGCTCCCACAGGTAATGTGATCTATGGTAGCAGGTATACATTTTACTTTACATTTAGCAAAATTAAAATAAAATTACAGGACTGAAACTGATATGAAATTATGTTTTTCATATCAGCATTGTATGCCTAGAATTGTTCTACTAACCCAAAAGAACACTTTTGCGGTTTAGTAAGTCTCTATTACATTTTTATGATGGCAACTGAACACATTAATATGAAAATATTTTGAGCCATATGATTTATAATATTTGGTATAAACAACATAACCATTTAGGGATACCGTTTATATCCCCAAGGGCAGTACCCTTTCAATGGGGTATCTACCATGGGCCCACCAGTTGGTTACAGACTCAGTGCCAGCTGTGTTGGACTTCTTGCATGGTCCCTGCATCTATGTAAGTGTACATTGCTGCCTGCCTGCCCATTGACATACTTGATTCTACCCTAGTGTCCAACAGGCAGTGCCATTAACAGAGCTGGGCAAATATCCCAGGCACTTGGACTGTAGGAAGCTGGTATTGACATTTTCATAACAGACAACCCTGGGTGCAATCAGCTGAACAGTGCAGTAGATGTCAACTTTGTGTTCGTTTGCGTAAGTGGGTAAAACATTATTTGGTGGGGATGTGGACCCACCATTGTCTTGAAATGGCCCTGCCAAGGTAAAAGATCTCTGAAGAAGGGGGCGTGTCCCCGAAAATGTGTTCAGCAGTGGTAGCGTGACTCTGCTTCTGGATTGTCCTTTATTTTCTGCAATTCATCTCCACAGCAGACAAATTACTGAGGACTAACAGTCCATTAATGCTTTTAACCCTTGCTTCCTTTGTGAGTATAATTTATTGTACACCTTTTTTTACCAGTAAAAAGGTTTATTGCACCTGGACAGGCGCCCGTTTTGTTTTATGCAGTGTTCAGGATCCCTTATCTGTAATTGGGCAGCCATACTGGATTTTAAGAAGCTTTTTGGGCTACAGGAGGGTTCCTTTTGGTGATGATCAGTGCTTTGAAGAATTAGTTAAAAAAATTATTATTATTAGTTAAAAAATTTAAAGTCACATATAAAGGTAATAAAACATTTTTTTTTAAATGTTTTAAGTCCCCCGCCCCCCACATACACATGCAAACATGCAGCGCACCTACGTGCAGAAACAACGTGTTCATCCTCCCCTAGTTCAGTGGACAGTAGGCATTAAGTGTTTGCCACACACCATTAATAAAAAAATGTAATGGGTATTGTTCCCCTGATTAAGGAGCGTCCAGGAAGGCTAAAATGTTGCAGCCTTTAGAGCTACTTTAACCCGACTAACAGATTATGTGGATTGGAGCAATATTCACCCTATTTATTCCCAGATAATTTTTTGTACAAGTCATTCTGAATTGAGAAAGCTGGTTGGATGACCAGTGAAATGCCTTCAAGAAAAATACATCAAGTCTAGTTGCCTTGACTTACTTTTTACAGATATACCATGACCTGGATGAATGAGAACCTTCACAGACGGCTTTTCCATTATTGTTTTGATGGATTTGGTACAGAAACACACTGGGGGTCTCCAGATACCTATGGGGATAGAGACAGCAATAGAAACCTGACAAGGGTTCTAAACTTTTTCTACTGTAGCGAACCCAAATAAAATTTGGCTTTAGATTTACTTTAAAAAGACAACAATAAAAATAATCCATAAATCTGAAAAAAAAAAATACTTCTCCATATTCTCCATATGAGCATACCATAGCTTAAAAAAATATTTGTAGTGTGTGAGTTAAGTCCCACAAAAGTTCCACTTCTCTAGAACACAGAACACCTATACTTACAAGAACAATATGGTCAACTGAAGTGAACCTCAAGTTCCTGTACATCATGACAAATGTCTGAAAAGGTCTTCTTTGTTTCTGCTGTGTTCTCCTGAGGAATCTGCAGCGTCCTATGTATTTATAACTGTTGAATTGTTCTTCTGTTTTCAAAAATTAGCTAAATATTTTTTGCTACATTTTTGCTGGGCTTTGTATTCTGATATTGGCCTTTCAGTTTGTGATAAAGAATAACAGCTTATGTGTATACCCTGCAAATAATCTTTATGTTTGCTTCCCGTTATTTTAAATTCCACAAACTTCAATTTTAAAATCCCAGTTGAACATTATTTTAAATCTGCTAAATACATTCCAGGGGCATCAGAAGAAAAAGTGTGCAAAGTCTTATGGTTAGATAGAGGAACCCTCCGCACACCTCACAGCAGTCCCGGCCTATGTAAAAGATGGTGCTCGCAGTGATGACCACGGAAAGCGACGTGCAGATACAGAGTAGAGACAAAGATCACTAGCACTCAGCGATATCTTTCAATATGTCCATTTAATTGGACAAAGCGTCACAGTAACAAAAGCCAACGTTTCGGGGCCACACATGCGAAAAGATGTGACAATTAAATTGACATATTGAAAGATATCGCTGAGTGCTGGTGATCTTTGTCTCTACTCAGTCTTATGGTTTCTTTAGACAGCAACCACAACCTGAGTAGAGACGTCTGTCTATGTCAGCATGCTGCAGAGAAGAACCCTTGCTTTCTGCATGGAAGCAGTGGTCTCTCTACAGATGTTCCATGTGTTCCCTGCTCATTATGACCTGTAGCTCTGCATGTAGTAAAGCTCACGCTTCCTGCTAATTGGAGCGCTCTAGCTCTGACTCAACAGGGGGGTATGCCACCCTCTGCTGAGAGACCAGTGCTTCAACACAGAGAGGAAGGGTCCTTGTCTACAGCATACTGGCAGGGGACAGGCTTTATTACTGTGGCTTTATAGCAAAAACAAACTGTTCGGGCCCATATAGACCACTGCACTGCTAAAATGCACATGCATTCATTACCGCAATGCATAGTTACCAGTGTTGGTGCGGTGCCATTCATTCTAAAGAGCTCAAGGCCCCCTTCCCTGTTCACTTGCGTTGCAACACTAACACTACACGTGTCATTCTGAAAGATCCTCAAAAAATCACAACAAAGATAGGTTTCAGTCTGTTGGTAACATCTTTGAGACACCTGCTTTGTGTTTACTAGAATCCTGGCAGGCTGCAAAGATTCTGCTCTCCATTAAAAAGCAGCTGAGTTTTCAGTGCCTGTGTTGTAAACTTTGAAAATGTAATTTCTCCAAAGTGCCTATGGCCACAGAGGTGAATGAGGGCTTGTTTTAACCACTTGCTGTCCGGAATAATTTCCTAATTTTGACACACACATGATAAAATCAGAATTTGGGGCTAGAAAACAGCTTAATACCCCCAAACAATTATATTTTCTGAAAGCAGAGGCTGACTGGTTGGTTACCAGCTCTGTTCAGCCGAGAATTTTCCAACCTGCTCCTTCGATCAGCTGATCAAGGGATGCAGGAGCGGAACTGCTGTACCTGGGGGAGCCCCCCACGATCTCTGCCTTTGCCATCTCTGCCCCCTCCAAACTCTGCCTTCACTATCCCATCGGTGTATCTCTACTTTAAATAAAAGAACCAAGAGGAAGAGTTGGTAAGATCTGGATAGGATCTAGCTGCTATGAAACTGAGGTAGATTCAACCAGTCAGCATCCAGAGAAGGCTTAAAGTAATATCAAACACTCAACCTTTTTTTTATTAATGAATTCAGATCAAACAAATATGCATAGCCCAGCAAAGTATTTCTTTACATTTTTTCCAAACACTTAGTCGTCATGTTTCCAAACAGCTGGCTCCAACTCTGTCAACTCCGCTTCCCTGAACTTCCTGTCCAGTACAAGATAACAAGGGAGAGCTCAGTCTATTCAAAAGCTTAGAGAAGGGAGGAGCGGGTAGCTTAGGATTGGCTTGCCTTGATGTGTCTGTGTTGTGGAAACACACACAGCTTACTAGCACACACAAGGGTGGCTCCATAGGACTCTGCAAGGGAAAGGAGACATCCTAAAACAGGATATCAGGGCCAGTGCTCAGGGGACCAACTTATTCTGCAGGAAACAAACTTTTATATATCAAGGAGCAGCATCCATAGTAGGCAATTAAATCAGCATTTGAAATAGCTTAAAAGCCTGTACTTTAAAGAATAACTCTGGGCAATTTTTATTAACCCTTGCAGTGGGACTATGCTTGCACTGCAAGGGTTGACTGCTTGCTTTCTTCTAGGTAACAAAATATATATAAAAAAGATATACTCACCCAAACAGCCAAGCCGGCCCGGCTGTCACAGCGCTCAGTCCAGCCTCTCTGCTCCTACCCCGCAGCGATGGTATGTCCCTCGGCATCCTCCCCTCTATACACAGTGTATAGAACGTGATGCCACCAGGATCCATAGAATGCTTCAGCGGAGGGGGAGAGACGCTGGAAGGACCGGTCTAAAGACAAGCCGGCTTGGAGGTTTGAGTAAGTATATCTTTACTTTTGTACCTAGACAAAACGGAGCAGATAACCCTTGCAGTGCGTGGGTGGCTGCAAGTTTTAATTTAAAATTTGCCTGGAGTTTTCCTTTAATATCACTTTAAATATGCATATTTTTTTTTAAGAAACTGCCCCCCCCTCAACCAACTGACTGGAAGAGCATAATATACTTTTTGTTTGTCTGTGTGTTTTATTTTCACATCTTGACTACAAAACCGTTTTTTTGCTTTCAGATTACAAATAGGCACATTGTGTAGTAGTATTATTAGACCACAGCTAATCTGGAAGGTACAGATTTCACTGAGATCATTTGGAGCGTGATAAACAGGGTTTTGGTTGCAAAGAATCCATTCAGCTGTATGCCTCTTAAGGGTATTTTACAGAATAACAAATACAGAAAAAAATTATACACAGCCCAGAGCATCTTCTTCAAATGTTCCTTCACAAGGCTTTGAAGATACCAAATGTTTCCTATCTGCAGCATCGGGCCATTGATGTTACCTGGTGACACATGTGCTTGTCAGTGCAGGTTTGGACGTCATTGCACTGTCAGTCTGCAGTCATTTGGCTTCGCTTCTTAAAAACGATAGGCTTTACAATAAATGGAGAAATGGGGTTAGCTCATGCTAATGTTTTGGAAAGCAAGCAATATTACTTATTGGCCTAGCACGCTAAAAAGTACCTACTTTATTTATAACACGCTTTGATTCTAATTTTAGCAGCAGTAGGCAATTTGTGCAGCGATTGCTGAAAACAGGAAATGTGGTTAAATAAGTGGGTATGTTCCAACAATGTTTCCAAAATTGTGTGAAGTATTGTGAATGAAACTTATAGTAGACTTTTGTGGCTAAAAGTTGTAAGCAGAATCTTTGGCATAATATTTAATTGCACTCTTAGTGAAGTTGTATTTCAGCAGCTTTTTATTCTCCAACTTGCTGTTTTTGGTCATACACTATGTAGTTTTCACAGCTTAGGTGACATGCTTGATCATTCCATATAATAATCAATTAGTATATGCATTACAATGGACATACAATATTAATAGTTTCCCTCTATTTAGCCCCATCCACAACATTTGATATATAAATGATGAATGCGGCCCTGGAGTACTCTATACCAGTGGTTCTCAACCTGTGCAAGCTCAGGACCCACATTTGTACTTGTTCATTAATCTGCAACCCAAGTCGCACTGCAATGGAACGCAAGACATTGCGGTACTAGGCGTTCCGGGCGGTTGATTGAACTGTGGGCCGGATGTGTGTTTGGGATGCCATTCAAATGAATGGCAATGCAATGCACCTCCCACAACAGATTTGTTTGTACAACTCCCTTGCGCGGCCTATAGAGGTGGCGGGAGCCAGAATGTGATGTCACTCGGGTCCAGGCGCCTCTACAGGACATGTGAGGGAGCTGTAAGCAATGCATGTATGGTTGGAGCTCCCTTGCGGCCATAGCTTCAGCCCATCCCACCTCAAGCTGACAATCGGCACCGGGCAGCATATTCTAAATGGCTGCTCAGCGAAAGAACTGACAGTGCTGTGGGAGGGGGAGGAGCCTCTCACCTAGAAAAGTGGAAGGCACGCGGCGACCCACTGAACACAGGGTCGTGACCCACTTTTGGGTCACGACCCACCAGTTGAGAATTAAGGCTCTATACCAAAGAAACTGTTCCAGCGTCCCCTTCCCTGGTGATCAATGGATCGAATGCCATCATTTCATTATGTGATCTCAGCCGATTGGATTTAGGTTCAGACAGAGACACTGATGGGCCATCTCTGCATGAACATCATCTAACATGAGATCGCATTAGCAAATGCCATCAGCAGTCCCTTCGCAGTAGGGATTTCAGCGATTCTTTTGTTGTCTATGTATATAGTGTGGCTGGAGTGTCAGGATAAAGTGAAGTACTAGTTGTTCAGGATCCTGTATATGTCTGCTTTAATTCACTAGGGATCATTACCGAAAACTTCCACCATTGGCAGATTGCAGTTCTTTGAGCATATAATCCCAGAAAATGGGACACAGAGAGAAAATTAATCAAACTGGAAGATCAGAGTTCTTTAAATTTCACCTAAACCCCAACTGTGTGCATACATCCATAATCCTGAAGTGGTTAAAGTGCATGTAAACCCTAACGATGAACGTCTCTTATTTTCCCCCTTTTGCTAAATACACCATTGAAAGTGTTTTGTTTGTTCTGTTTAGGTGCAAAAACATCTGTTGATGTTGCCAGAAACCTTGTGAGCTGATAACTTTGCGTGCTCTCTGTGCACAAGGAGGGTTATGGAAATGAAGGGGGGCAGGGGGGTTGAGGAGAGGACTGTGTTCTTTATAATGCATCAGAAATAAAGTAGGCAGTGCTGACACCATGTGCTTAGGAATTTAGAGCCAAAAATACACTGTGTTGTCATCTGAAAAAGTAAGGTAAGAGCATACTATATTTCTGGCACTGGTTAACTGTTGTTTTTTTGTACCTGCAGTGTAATTAAAGGGATAATACATGGGGAAATTTGCATGTTTTCCAGAGATGTACTAAATATGTTTGTTTTTCCATGGAATACACTTTAAAGAAGTACTCCTGAAAACTTTGGATTAACCCTTGCAGTGGGCCTACTCCCGCATTGCAAGGGTTATGGGCTCGTTTGTGTCTAGGGTCAAAAATAACAAAGATATACCCACCTGAAGCTCTGAGTTGGCCAGCTGTCACAGCTCTCCCTCCAGCCTGTCTCCTCCTCCACAGCAGCATAGGAATCTTCCTTAATGTCCTTACATCTATACACAGTGTATAGACCTGATGATTTACAGGACTTTAGACCGCTACAGAGGAGGGGGAGAGATGCTGGAAGGACCGGTCTAAGAAGAAGCTGGCTCTGAGCTTTAGGTGAGTATAACTCTTTTTTTTTTAAACCTAGACAAAAATGAGCACTGCCAGGGTTAATAAAAAAAATTATTGGACTTCTTCCTTATAATGCTGACTGCTTTGCTCTTATGCTAATGCTGTGACTTTTTGAGTCACTTACCTGGAAGACGTATAAGGAAATTTTAATTTTTCCATGTCTAACTTTTAGAAGCAAAACTCAAAGTAGGATTTTCCAAAAGAGGCCAGGATTGGTAAAAAGGAACTGAACTCTGGAAGCTGTGCCCAAAAAAGACAGGCAGAGGGCACTCAACAGTGTTACCCTGCAGCTGATTTTTTTTTGCCACTACTAGCATTCCCTGCCTTGCTCTTCACTGTGTGGATGTAGCCATCTTGGAAGAGACAGGGCTTTACTTCCTCATGTCAGAGCCTCTAGCAAGGAGAACAGTGAGCTGCACAGTACTGACATTACAAATGTCACGCCAAACCTCCTGAGACTTGCAGTCAGAGGCATCTGTAACTTATATTTGCCCAGAAGATATACAGCTATGGGGTTGTATTCACAGGAGTGACTAAGCACACTCGCAAACCAGGAAGCACACTGCTATTTTTAAAAAGGAATAGAAAGGTTAATAATTCTGGATACTGCTTAGGCACAGTTTTCGCTTGTAGATTTTCCCTAATCTTATGTGAACATAAAGATGCTTCCATACATGTCTGTTTTAGGGACAGCCCTCTGTCCCCTTAAAATCCATAGCATAAGACCCGTTGCCGCTATGTCTTCCATTTCCTGGCCATCGGGCGTGTGCAATCCCCACTGTAGTTCTGTTGAAAGAGACGTAATTACATTGCCGCTCACTCTAGTAGGTGGACCCACCATCTGAACCACCTACTATAACTGCGTTGTTTGCTTAACGGGTCAGGCGACTCCTGGTCTGTCCTGCCTCCTATGACCTCACACTCTGAATGACAAGCCAAGAGTCTTCTGCTCTGTCATAGTCATCCACAGTCCCGCCCATTGTGTACACATTTCCTAATGCATGCTGGAGACTATAGTCTCATTAAGCAGCCACGAACACTGGTAATAAGTGACATTGTCGTTTCTGAAATCTCTCCTTACTGTGAGCCAGGGCATTGTGGGTTCTTTCTCTTTGCATTGATGATGTCTCTGGTTTTAAATGGTGAGTTTATAAAAAAGAGATGCAATAAAAAAAAAAAACAAGTTATGTTTTTTTTCTTTATTAGTAGATCTGTTGGATAGTTTGTATTACTATCTGAGAGTTCAGCTATAATATGGCAATATTCATAATCTGGTCAGTGAAGGTTTAAAGGTACATAATTACTGTTGCTAAAAAAGTAAATATACACACAGTTTATTTGACATACGTGTTTTGAAGTTGATTCAATTGCTTTATATTTGGCTGTTGGTTTTCCTGTACTCCATTATGTTTCATAGTCATTTCCTCCACCCTCTGTTTAGTGACGTGATCTTTCTTACTACATTCTAATTCATCAGGCTCCTCTGGCTACTCATTCATTCTATTTTATGGTGGCAAAAAAGTGAAAAACATGTTTATCAACTTCAGTCTTTTAATTTCCTAGCCACAACCATACTATATTTCCTTTAGGGGTTTTTGTATTTTGCTTTTAAGAAGCCACATAACAAGCACGGTGCAGAGAAAGAAGGAAGAGCAGCGTGAAAGTTGTTTGCCGTTTTTTTTCTCCACTATACAACATACAGCTTCCTTTCTGCCTATTGCATTAGCTATTGATTGAGATATTTACTGGAAGTACTTCATAGGGGCGGAGTCAGCAGTAAACCTGTTATTCTTAATCATTTGAGCCCTGGGGAAATCCCATTACTGACTCGTGCTGCAGACAAGTAGGCGAGAAGTGCTGTTATTGGGATGTGTGGGTGGGGACAGGTAGCACACGGTATCATCTCTGACCAGCTGTTGAGTAAACTGCTTAAAGGTTAGGGAATTCTAGCTGTTTATGTACCGTGTGAATTTTAAACTATTTACGAGTACTGTAGTTTTGTTTACATGATATAATTAATAGCAGATTACATTATTCAGCAATAAATGATGGACTGTTGATTACGTTTGCAGATTCTTTATTGTCTATGTACACCTCCTCCCTTGGCCTGACTTCCAATGCCATCTCTATGCTGATGACACTCAAATCTATCTTTTTACACCTTAGTTCCCCTCTTCAGTTTTCTTGCACATCACTAATTTCGTAACTGACATATCAGAATGGAAGTCACACCACTTCTTCAAAGTAAATCTTTCAAAAACTGAGCTTAAAATATTTTCTCCCATACCCCTCTCCTAACGTTTCCATTGAGATCAGTAGCACAGCAGTCCTTCCCACCACTCATGCCAGGGTGCTAGGTGTAATCCTGTACTGTGACCTCTCCTTTCAGTCCCACATTCAATCACTTTCCAAATCTTGCCGCCAACACCTCCAAAATACACCCCTTCTTAACTAATGAAACCGCAAAGCTACTAATCCACTACCTTGTTATCTCTCCCCATGACTATTGAAAATCCCTCCTCATTGGACTACCTCTACACAGACTATCCCCCCTTCAGTCTATCATGATTGCTGCTGCCAGACTCATCCACCCAACCAACTGCTCAGTGTCTGCAACCCCCTCTGCCAATCTCTCCACTGGGTTCAATCGCACAAAGAATACAATTCAAGATATTACCAACCACTTACAAAGCCTTCCACAACTCTTCCCCCGACTATCTCCAACCTAGTCTCAAAGTATCACCCAAACCATCCTCTCTGCTCCTCCTAAGACCTCCTGCTCTCTCACTACTTCATCAATGCTCACCCCCAGGACTTCTCCAGAGTCTCTTCCATCCTCTTAAACTCCCTACTCCATCCCGTCTGGCTGTCTACTTCTCTGTCTGCCTTTAGGCAATCCCTGAAAACCCATTACTTCAGGGAAGCCTATCCCACCTCTACCTAACAGCTGAAATTGTACTTTCGTAAACAGTTGATCCCCACACCGCTGCCACCTTTTGTATCACTTGCCCCTCCCTTTTAAATTGTAAGCACTCTTGAGCAGGGCCCTTGTCTTGAATTGTATTGTAACAGGACTGTCTCCCTTTATATTGTAAAGGGCTGTGCAAACTATTGGAGCTATATGAATCCTGTATTATAATAATAATGATTACAGGAAGAACAACAATGTGCACATTATCTTTTAGGTAGGCAATTGGCAAATTCAATTGTTTTTCAGAACAACATTACTTGGATAGTTTGGATCCATTGACATTTATTTGTGTGTTCAGCAGGTAACATATTTATGTATGGTTTGCCAAAACCCTTTAATATGTAATAGGAACAGAGATAGACATTAAAATGTAGGGCCTAAAAAATAACATGGGTTTAACCTATACCATTGAGCTTACTGGCCAAAAATATTATACTTGCTTGGTTTAGAACAATTGTTTAGAACAGTGACTTAGAGATTTGCAGAGGTCTAATATGTACAGACAATAATTAACCTGAGCCCTGCAACCCTAGCTTGAGAAAACAATCATCAGTTGACTTTAAAACCCTGCCGTTATGCTTCCTGTTGTGTACCACTTCTGTAACTTCATCACCTTTAAACCTTTTTTAGCTACCTCCACCTGAAGTAGAACTTACCAAATCCTCTGAAAATCCCAAATGTTTGGGTATTTACCCTCTATATTAGTTCCTCCTCTTTCCTGAGTCGAAACCCATTCAACTTAACTATATCCATATTGCATGTCACTTTGAGGTTAACCAATATACAGTTAAGTATATTGTCTGACTGGATATAACAGCTGTTGGGTGCAGGGGATTTATGAGGATGGGGATGACTTCAATGAAGGCATCTGCAGTGCCTACGCATGTAAGTATACAGTATTGTCCCACTGGGAATGGTGGCTGTTAGTGGTATACGTTTTTAAATTGAAAGGGTGGTGGCTTAAATAAAACTATGCAGTCCAAGGGGCAGCTCTTTAACCCCTGCATTGCTCATTATTTAAAGGGTAACTATACCATTTATCTAATATCTAATGACAGACATACATGTAACAGTCCATAGATGCAGACTGTACATGTTTCCTCTACCCACAGCCTGCCTGCTCACGTGGCAAGTTGCATAATTCTTTCTTAACTCTTTCTTTTCTGTTTGCTGCTGCCTGTTAGGAGGACACTTATATAACCTGCACCTCCATAGGGTATAACTGCTATAATGAGAGCAACCACAGAGTCATTATACCTTATGGGGGTTCAGAGACTGTAGATATCCTCTTAACAGGTAGGGGGACCAAAAGGACCACAGTTATTAAACTGGGCAGTGACACTTTGTAGATCTGCCTCTGTATTATGTATGTTTGTTGGGATTAGTAGAAGACGGACAGGACATACTAAAATGTATGATAATATGTGTAGTTATTCTTAATAACTTATCATTGTAGACTGCTTTGTGTATTCATTAGTTTGTGTCTGGTCTGCTTGACGTTAAGGATACCAGTATACTATTCAATAAGACAGTGCAGAGAGCAGGGGAAAGTTTTAAAAGAATGCAGTAACCAATAGCAACTAGTTATATGTCACATCATAGAGGATGTGATCCCAATAAACTAAGACCTGGTATACCATGGCATAGGTTACTGTATTTTACACATCCCTTTTGCTCTTTGCATTATATTATTGTATACACCACATCAGTTAGTCAGCTATTATGAAGGTCTCCCATTTGTAGGTTATTCGTACACCTGCTGTCATTTCCCGAATACTCAAGCTGCCAACTGAGCCAACCCCCCACACATTGCTTTTATTTCTTATGGGATTCATATTCAACTGTAGGTAATAATACAATAGCACAATCATAAAACAAAACATGGCAACAAATACAAAAAAATGAAATGACCCCTGTTCAAAAGTCTGCATACCCTTACTTCTTAATACTCTGTATTGCCCCCTTTAGCATTAATGACAGCATGCAGTATTTTGTAATAGTTGTCTATAAGGCCCCTGAATCCTTGCAGGTGGTATAGCTGCCCATTCGTCTTGACAAAATTCCTCTAGGTCATGCAAAGTCTTTGGTTGTCTTGCATGAACCGCACGTTTGATATCTCCCCAGAGTGGCTCAATGATATTATGGTCAGGAGACTGATAGCCACTCCAGAACCTTTTTCTGCTGTAACCACTGGATGATCAACTTAGTCTTGTGATTAGGGTCATTGTCGTGCTGGAAAGTCCAAGAGTATCCCATGCGCAGCTTTCGTTCAGAAGCATGCAAATTGTCTGCCATTATTTTCTGATAACATGCTGCATTCATCTTGCCATCAATTTTCACAAGATTCCCTGTACCTTTAAAGCTCATACACCCCCAAAACATCAGGGAGCTACCACCATGCTTCACAGTGGGGATGGTATTCTTGTCACTATAGGCCTTGTTGACCCATCTCCAAACATAGCGTTTATGGTTGTGTCCATAAAGCTGTATTTTGGTCTCATCACTCCAAAATTACTTTGTGGCAGACGCTGTGAAGCGTGTCAAGTTGTTGTCTAGCATATTGTAACCAGGCTTTTTTTGTGGCATTGGTGCAGTGAAGGCTTCTTTCTGGCAACTTGACCATGCAGCTCATTTTTGTTCCAAGTATCGTCGTATTGTGCTCTTTGAAACAACCACACTGTCTTTTTCCAGAGCAGCCTGTATTTCTCCTGAGGTTACCTGTGGGTTTTTCTTTGTATCCCGAACAATTCTTCTGGCAGTTGTGGCTGCAATCTTTCTTGGTCTACCTGACCTTGGCTTGCTATCAAGAGATCCCCCAATTTTCCACTTCTAAGTGATTGAACAGTACTGACTGGCATTTACTTTTTATATTCTTTTCCAACTTTATAAAGTTCCATTACTTTGTTAGGCAGGTGTTTTGACAGTTCTTTTCTGCTCCCAATGGCTCAGTATGTAGTCTGCTCAGTGCATCTACGTGAGAGCCAACAAACTCATTGACTATTTATACACAGACACTAATTGCAATTTAAAAAGCCACAGATGTGGTAAATTAACCTTTAATTGCCATTTCAACCTGTATGCCTTCGTTCACACCCGAACGTTTTGTAGCGCGTTCTACGCTCAACGAACGCTCTACAAAACGCTCAAAAATATAAATCCCATTGTATTCAATGGTCTCGTTCCCACCTTGGCGTATTTCCGCCCGTCCCTAACGCGCTACAAAACGGCCCACGCCTGAAAAGGTACAGGTACTACTTTGGGCCATTTTGTTGCACGTTTCCATTGGGATACAGCCAAGTAGCCTTCGGAAACGCGCAACTTTTTTACCGCAAATCGCGGTAAAAAACCGCGCGACAGGCGCGCATATGCAATACGCCTAGGTGTGAACGAGACCTAAGTGTCACCTTGTGTGTCTGTAACAAGGCCAAACATTCCAGAGTATGTAAACTTTTGATCAGGGCCATTTGGGTGATTTTTGTTATCATGTGATAATAAATGGCTTCATATGATATCCTTAAAAGAGAACTATGGGGTAACCTTTTTATCCCATAGTTCTCTTAAGGGTCACGGGAGGACATAAACTAACGTCCTCCCGTGACCCAAAGCTTAGTATATAGCAAGCTACAGCTCGCTATATACTGAGCGCCGCACCCGGGACAGATCCTGACAATACTGTCGAGATCCACCCAGCTGTGTAAGTTACCTGCCTAGCTAGAGTCAGAGACAGCTGTGCCGCCCCCTCCTCTGTCCGTTCTACCAGTCAGCGCTGGAGGATCGGTGAGGGGCGGAGGGAACCCCTGCGGGGAGCAGTTACTGCCAGTCACCTCTCTCTGCAGGGAGATGATCGGGAAGTAAGCGAGCGACGGTATGCGTCCGTTAGCTTCCTGATCTACAGAGCCGACATGTGACAGTTTCATTGTCACACGTCGGCTCTAACTCTGAGGATGAGTGAAAATCACTCACCTCATAGTTCTCCTTTAAATAAAAGACAGTTTTTTTGGCATGATCAGTCATATTTTCAATATTTAATGCCAAAAAATGTCACAATTTCTGCCAGGGTATGCAAACTTTTGCGCACAACTGTGGGCTTTGATCTGTAATTCAGAGCCTAAGCAGTACGCACAGATATATTTAATGTCCATGCAGACTGTAGTCTTCTCTATCTAACAGTTTGCACTGTTATATCTAACCACATTTACAAGTATGAATATGTAATTTCCAGGAGCCTATTGGAACTCACAAATAGTTGTGAATTTTCTTAGTCATTCACTAGAACATTGCAAATGGGTTTTTGGCTTTAGCACTGTTGTAGTAAAAAAAAAGTGACTCATGTTATGGTCTTGCTTTTCTGTAAGACATGCTGCATTTTTCCTGCTTTTGCTTCTGTTTCTGTGTAATGTCAATATGGCGCATAGATCCATTGAAATAAAAATTAAAGTAGTGGTTATATTGACAGTAATAATATGTATGTCATAAGAGCACGTAAAGTAATGCCTTAATGTGAAAGTGTAACTTCTTTAAAACCTACCCACAAGCCTCCTCACTCTGGTCTTGTTAGTACAGAAATGTCTCAGAGGTAACCCCGTGCATTAAGAACGGAGCTTGTAGCTGAGGTGTAAGTGACTACTTGAACAAGGTGGAATTGAGCAAAATGTTTGTAATATTTTTAAATTACCAAGGAGCTAGTATAGAAGAATGTATTGTATCCACAAAAAGATTTCATTCCTGCACCAGTCATACTCTTGAGCCTTGACTTTAAGTATGTTATTGTATACATAATGATTCAAAGAAGCAAAGCCAGATTGGTGACAACTGAGTAAAAATAGACTTTCAACATTGATTTTTCTTTCCTTCCATCACTTACCACCAGGTTCTGCAATAAATAGCATGCAACATTAAGTGAGAGACTGCTATTTAGTGCTGGGCATCAATATTTCTAGTGCGTATGGCATTCCGAGAATAAGGGTGCAAACTGGCAGTATTTCAACCTTATTGGAATATTATATACTATTATTATACAGGATTTATATAGTGCCACAGTTTGCACAGCGCTTTAAAATATAGGGAGGACATTACAGTTACAATCCAAGTCAAAACCAGATGGTTAGAAGGGCCCTGCCTGTGAGAGCAAATATGTAAACCTTTACAATAAACGTCTCTTTGATCCCTTCTGCTAAATATACCATTGAAAGCATTTGGTTTTATATCTGTTTGAGAAGTGCAAAAAAATATACCTGTGAGAAAATGTACTGCTTGATTGTTCCAGATATCTCCATATCAAAGACTAGAGGCCACCACCTAAAGCTGGTGGAGAAAAGATTTAAGCACAAGGGGCGTAGGGGCTTCTTCTCAGAGCGGTTAGGGTCTGGAACCCTCTGTCACAAGCAGTGGTATCAGCTGAGAGTGTTGAATCATTCAAAATACATTTGGACACTTTCCTCAGACCGGAACATACAGGGGTACAGGTAAAAAAAATAAGATCACATGGGGACTGGTACACAAGCATACACATGCAGAATCACAAACATACACACAATAGGTTGATCTTGATGGACCTGTGTCTTTATTCAACCTCAAATACTATGTAACTATATCTTTTGAGCTGATCACTTCCTGTGCATATGGAGGGGGGTTATGGAGGTGAGAAGAAAGAGGTAGGGGGTGAAGAGAGGTCTTTGTCTTTTTTGTAACCCTTTAGATATGAAGTAGGCAGGGCTGACACCCCATCTTTAGGACCTAAGAGCTAACTGGAAGGTAGGTCCCAACTATCCTGGCAGATCCATGAGGATTGTTTTTGTAATTGCATTGTGTTTGAAGAGATAAAATGACAAAACACGGGGTAATACGCATTGATTGCAGAGATGCCCTGTCATCTGCCTTGACATATCTCTTAAACAAGCCATGATAAAGGACCATACACATTTTTGCTGGAATGACCCAGTAACAAAGTTGTATTTACTGTACATACAATAATGTGACAAAGCTGGTGTTATGACATCAGACTCTTAAAGAGAAACTGAACTCTGGAAGCTGTGCCCAAAAAAGGAAGGCAGAAGGCAAAGAACTAGTCGCCAGTATTGCCTGTGGTCTCCTTGCAGCTGATCTTTTGTCCATTACTGATTTAGCATGCTTTGTTCTGCACTATGTCTCAGTATGGAGATGGCCATCTTGGTAGAGACAAGGCTTTACTTACTCATGTTAGAGTCTCCAGAAAAGAGAAGAGAAGAGTGAGAAGCACAGTAGTGACATCACCTAATCTCACTCCAAATCTCCTGAGACTAGCAGTCAGAGGCAGCAGTGCCTTAGATCTCACACTGCAGATACACAGCAATGGGGCTGCAAGCATAAAAATGTTTAGGCACCCTCACATGCCTAGAAGTCAACTACAATTTTCCTTTAGGGATTCAAAATGAAAGGTAGATTGCTTAGGGAAAACTAACATGTTTAAATGTTTCCTATAACACAGCAAGTCTTCACTTTTATAGTTCAGTTCCACTTCCTGGCAACACAATCGAACCCCGGAACTCTGAAATTGTAAACCCTAACAAAAATTAACCCCTTCATGACTGAGGCCTTTTTTCATTTTTTGTACGTTGTATGTTATATTCCACATTTTAGGCCTGAAAATTACTTAAAACCCCCCAACATTATATATTTTCTGAATGCCAAGACCCTATAGAATAAAATGGTGGTAGTTGCAAATTTTTATGTTGCGCAATATTAGCGCAAACATTCTACAAGTCTCTGATGGCATTATCAAATGTTCTCGTATGAAAATCTACCAGTATATGGCCAGCTTTAGTCAAATTATTCAGCCATCAGTCTTCCTGTCTATGGTACCATGCTCTTTTTAATTTTCAGATTCTGTTCACTGCAAAAAGTTGTTTTCCAGTTTAAGAACCCTTTTGTGGCCATTTTGAATTTGAGACACCCAGACCAAGTTTAATGTCGGCATGGGTCAGTTACCTTCACAAAAACCATATGACTAATTTTCAGGTCTGAGAACTGGGAATACACACAGTTGCACATTTCTTGTTCTCTGCTGCAAAGTTCATTAATGTTCTTGTGGCAAGAGACATTTTATATTTGGACTTAAAAAGTGTTATTGCGGTTACCAATGGGTTTAAGCTGAAAATCAAAAATCAGCCATCAATTGTAACTTTATATTTATTATGTAATGGCACAACAGAACATAGCTATTAATAGGCACATAAAACTACAAACCGAAATATGTAAGAGGTGTGTGCGTGCGTGCGTGTGTGTGTACGTACGTACGTACTGGTCCTTTTGCTATCTAGTAAGGTTGAACCACCCAGTTTAAATTGACTGACTCTGATATTACTCTTTTTCTTGTCTTTACTGCATATCTATTCGTATATATATTATGATGTATTATCATGCAGCTAACGTCTTTGTCTGCCTGTTTCAGGTGTGAGGAACTATTTGAAGGAGGCATTAGTGAACATCATTGCTGTACATGCAGAGGTAGGTGTGCGCCAAGCTCTTCCTGGTGTCAGTTCTTTTCTATGTGATGCCTAAAGAATATCTAAACCCAAGAACAAAATATAATGCATTGCAACTTTTTGCAACATTTTCAGGAAGTACAGAGCACTGTTTGCTATAGGTTTATTCTATTTGTATGATTGTCAGTAATTAATTAGTCAATCTTTAAATCTTTTTCACTTTGAAAGGTAGTAGATATCTTTTAGACTGTGAAAGGCTGTGTTAAATGACTGTACCAATAATGAAATGATTCTGAATGCATTGTCTGTAGAAAATGAATTTCTGACAAGTTGGAGAATCATTTTGAGTAATACCTCCCATTGTACGTGTTGCCAGTGGTCATTTTTATGCCTAGATTGCTGCAATATAGTCCATTTTGTAGAAATATTTGTTAAATCGTGTCAGTCTGTGGCCAAACTTAGTCAGTGCTGAGCTAACCTATCAATTGAATCTTGTATGTTGTTTTCTGTAGTTCAGTGTGAAGCCTCCTTGTGCCATTCTGTGCCAGGGAGTAATATCACAGCATCCACCATGCAAATGTAGACAATGTCAATTAAATGTACAGAAAACATCAATTTTCACTGCTCTTGATAGCTGGGCTGTATGTATTCCACTCGTTGACTATGTATTAATGCATTATGACTAGGGATGCACAGATACTTTTCGAGTACCAATGCCGATACTTGGCATTTTCATAAGAACTACCAGGGTTGCAGCGGTTGCAGCTGAGACCTGGCTCTGGTGCTCCACCACTGTCCTGAAATCATTATCTGTATTGTTTTAGAAAAACTGTCATGTGACAATAAACACAAATGTATCAGTACTCGTACTTGTAAGTACTCTGCAAGTACCAGTACTCGTAAAACTGGTATCTGTGCATCCCTTTATTTATATTTATAAAAACAAAATCGTACATTAAAACAGAGATGTACAAATCCCAGGAGCTCCGTGTGCTCCTTACAAATGACAGCTGCCTCCTAATTTTTGAATTTTTCTCTAGTGTAGTCTTGGAGCTCAAAAGTATCGGTACATGTACTCGTACTTGTACCGAGTACTGTACTTGGTATCTATGCAACCCTAATTATGACTCCTGTTTAACCCAATCAGACTCTCTGGAAGCTCCAGCAGTCCCAAGTGGCCTTATTTTGCAATACCCCTATGCCACAAACTCTCTACTTGTTAATGAGACAACCATACCAGTAATAGGACATTGATTACATGTCATACTAACTGAAATGTCACCAGTTTGGTCATGTTCATGTAACTGGAATCTTTAGCATGATAAGGTAAATATTTAACATTGATATTGACAATTCCAGGTATTCTCAATTTCTAAAGAACTTGTCCCCAGAGTAATGTCAAGGATCGTGGAAGCAGTAGCGGAAGAGCTAAGCAGGCTCATGCAATGTGTATCATCCTTTAGCAGGAATGGAGCAATACAGGTGCGTCCATGTTCTGATCACTTTATTTTTGCTATTTGACATATGTGGGCAACACACTTGTCTTGGTGCTTAGCACTTTTGCCTTGTACCACTGGGCTCCTCAGTTTGAATCCCATCCAGGATATTTATTGCATGGAGTTTGCATGTACTCTCAGTGCTTGCATGGGTTTTCTTTAGGTTCTTTGGATTCATCCAATACTCCAAAGACATGCTGGTACACAGACACACGCAGTAAACTAATAACTTTTTTTGTGCCCAAATTATCTTTTTTCACATTAACATGAACTCCTTCCACAAAGAGCTTGCGGTTCATATCACAGGGTTAATCTCCCAAGCACTCATAAACATTCTAGGGTGAAAAACAGTGTACCAGACAGTAGGTTTTTTAATTGGGGAGAGATTCTTGCACCTTGCAGAAACACACTGCATGCAGGAAAAAGCCTGGTTGGCTTTTGACCCTCAGTGCTCAGTTCTGCAATGCAACAGTGCTATGCCCTGGGTGGGTGAGTTCTTGAGAAGGCCGATCACTGCGGCATATTCCTGTTTTCCTTTTCTCTACCAGTGTCCAGAAGTGTATATCCCTTGATGTTGTAGACTTGATTATCTGCTAGCAGTTGCCCACCACATGCTTAAAATACTAAAACAGCAATTGGTTTCATTATGAAAAGTGTAACTGGACATTTATTATTATTCAGAAAGTAACAAATTGTTTTTCTCATCAGGCACGACTTGAAATTTGCTCGCTGACAGATGCAGTAGCTATTTATCTGACAAAAGACAGCAAGTAAGTATGTGTCCTTCTGTCAGATATATGTATGGGAACCAAGAACTACTTTTTCTTTGGTGTACACCTTGCAAAAACCAGAGACAACATAACATGTCTGATGCTGAGAAGGCTGTGACAAATATCAGAAGTAATTATAAGAAAACAGTTTAACTTTCCCCAACAGACTTGTGAATCTTAAGACATTTGCTTAACCCCGACTCCATGCTTGAGTATCTACACTCCTGTATGACAGTAGATCATGCCGATATTTCTAAGCAGAGTCTGTTAATATACAATAGATTTGCAGTATATGTTGTGATATCTACTGTATGTGAGGATGCTCCTAGATACAGGAACATTTGTACCAGCAGAATCTCCTATGCATTCTCAGATTTTCCAGTCAGGTGTTAGGGTAGCTATTAGAGATGGGCCTGGGCTTGGTATGAACCCAGTTCCTCTAAGTTTTCCCATGCCTGCTCAATAACTCCCCCGGCCCAACCAGTGGCCCTTGTGACGTATGGCTGCACCTCTCCACAACTGATTGGGTTGGGAAGAGGTGGTGGCAGTCACAGTTTGGAGCAGGCTTGGGTAAACTGAGATGAACAGGGTTCCCACCAAGGCTAGGCTCATCATTAGTAGCTATTAGCCAGGTAATTGCTTTTCTGCTTCTTTAGAATCTAGCAGCATTCCATATCTTTTTAAAGCTTAAAGTAAACTTGTGCTTTGTCCATGCAGGACAGGCTCACATAACCGCCACCCTTCCCAGCTGAACACCATAATGCATTATGACTAGGGATGCACAGATACTTTTCGAGTACCAATGCCGATACTTGGCATTTTCATAAGAACTACCAGGGTTGCAGCGGTTGCAGCTGAGACCTGGCTCTGGTGCTCCACCACTGTCCTGAAATCATTATCTGTATTGTTTTAGAAAAACTGTCATGTGACAATAAACACAAATGTATCAGTACTCGTACTTGTAAGTACTCTGCAAGTACCAGTACTCGTAAAACTGGTATCTGTGCATCCCTTTATTTATATTTATAAAAACAAAATCGTACATTAAAACAGAGATGTACAAATCCCAGGAGCTCCGTGTGCTCCTTACAAATGACAGCTGCCTCCTAATTTTTGAATTTTTCTCTAGTGTAGTCTTGGAGCTCAAAAGTATCGGTACATGTACTCGTACTTGTACCGAGTACTGTACTTGGTATCTATGCAACCCTAATTATGACTCCTGTTTAACCCAATCAGACTCTCTGGAAGCTCCAGCAGTCCCAAGTGGCCTTATTTTGCAATACCCCTATGCCACAAACTCTCTACTTGTTAATGAGACAACCATACCAGTAATAGGACATTGATTACATGTCATACTAACTGAAATGTCACCAGTTTGGTCATGTTCATGTAACTGGAATCTTTAGCATGATAAGGTAAATATTTAACATTGATATTGACAATTCCAGGTATTCTCAATTTCTAAAGAACTTGTCCCCAGAGTAATGTCAAGGATCGTGGAAGCAGTAGCGGAAGAGCTAAGCAGGCTCATGCAATGTGTATCATCCTTTAGCAGGAATGGAGCAATACAGGTGCGTCCATGTTCTGATCACTTTATTTTTGCTATTTGACATATGTGGGCAACACACTTGTCTTGGTGCTTAGCACTTTTGCCTTGTACCACTGGGCTCCTCAGTTTGAATCCCATCCAGGATATTTATTGCATGGAGTTTGCATGTACTCTCAGTGCTTGCATGGGTTTTCTTTAGGTTCTTTGGATTCATCCAATACTCCAAAGACATGCTGGTACACAGACACACGCAGTAAACTAATAACTTTTTTTGTGCCCAAATTATCTTTTTTCACATTAACATGAACTCCTTCCACAAAGAGCTTGCGGTTCATATCACAGGGTTAATCTCCCAAGCACTCATAAACATTCTAGGGTGAAAAACAGTGTACCAGACAGTAGGTTTTTTAATTGGGGAGAGATTCTTGCACCTTGCAGAAACACACTGCATGCAGGAAAAAGCCTGGTTGGCTTTTGACCCTCAGTGCTCAGTTCTGCAATGCAACAGTGCTATGCCCTGGGTGGGTGAGTTCTTGAGAAGGCCGATCACTGCGGCATATTCCTGTTTTCCTTTTCTCTACCAGTGTCCAGAAGTGTATATCCCTTGATGTTGTAGACTTGATTATCTGCTAGCAGTTGCCCACCACATGCTTAAAATACTAAAACAGCAATTGGTTTCATTATGAAAAGTGTAACTGGACATTTATTATTATTCAGAAAGTAACAAATTGTTTTTCTCATCAGGCACGACTTGAAATTTGCTCGCTGACAGATGCAGTAGCTATTTATCTGACAAAAGACAGCAAGTAAGTATGTGTCCTTCTGTCAGATATATGTATGGGAACCAAGAACTACTTTTTCTTTGGTGTACACCTTGCAAAAACCAGAGACAACATAACATGTCTGATGCTGAGAAGGCTGTGACAAATATCAGAAGTAATTATAAGAAAACAGTTTAACTTTCCCCAACAGACTTGTGAATCTTAAGACATTTGCTTAACCCCGACTCCATGCTTGAGTATCTACACTCCTGTATGACAGTAGATCATGCCGATATTTCTAAGCAGAGTCTGTTAATATACAATAGATTTGCAGTATATGTTGTGATATCTACTGTATGTGAGGATGCTCCTAGATACAGGAACATTTGTACCAGCAGAATCTCCTATGCATTCTCAGATTTTCCAGTCAGGTGTTAGGGTAGCTATTAGAGATGGGCCTGGGCTTGGTATGAACCCAGTTCCTCTAAGTTTTCCCATGCCTGCTCAATAACTCCCCCGGCCCAACCAGTGGCCCTTGTGACGTATGGCTGCACCTCTCCACAACTGATTGGGTTGGGAAGAGGTGGTGGCAGTCACAGTTTGGAGCAGGCTTGGGTAAACTGAGATGAACAGGGTTCCCACCAAGGCTAGGCTCATCATTAGTAGCTATTAGCCAGGTAATTGCTTTTCTGCTTCTTTAGAATCTAGCAGCATTCCATATCTTTTTAAAGCTTAAAGTAAACTTGTGCTTTGTCCATGCAGGACAGGCTCACATAACCGCCACCCTTCCCAGCTGAACACCATTATCTTCTCTCTTCGAACCCTACCTTCTTTCTAATGCTGCTCTGATTGGCAATCAGGAGCAAATAAATAAACCTGGTACTTTTGGGGTATGGGGAGCAGCCCACTCACATCACTTCCTCCCAGGTGCTCAGGTACCTAGTCTAGTCACATAGGGGCACAGAGAAAGTTGTGGTGGTCTGTTATTCTAAACTGTCTCTGTAGGCAACTTCATGGCAGTAAAATATTTTTGCTCTGTGGATTGCAACAGGAGTTCAAATGTATATTGATAAATACTGCCCCCTTTGAAGGATGTTTTTTGTTTCTTTTTGTTTTTTGGATAGAGTGGTGAAAAGTTCGATTTTTCTTTCAGGCTTTTGGGGAGATTTCCCTTCACTTTATGTCACTGTGATAGGAAGACAGGCAGGAAGTGATAGGAAATCTCTCCAATGAGGAAAAAGACCGCAGTAAAAGCCTTATGGATGTTCTTTCCCTTCCGCATTCTGTTTAAAAAGTAACGTTTTTAAAACTTTTGTTTTTGTAAGTTACTTTATGTAAATTCTGTAGTAGGTTTGTTTGCCCAGTGGAATTGTGTTTAGCTCACTATGCAAAGAATGGCATTGCAGAATTGTGGCATCTTCACAAGTACATAGACTTCTAAATTCAAAGAGATCTGTTACCATATCATGTTTCTTGGCTGATCAGCTTTTCCCATCGTCACTAGCAAGCAAATGTAAGTTATAATAGACATGAGAATGGACTAGCTCAGTGGGTCAGGGCACCACATCCAAAATGCAAATATAACTAGTAAACATATGGGGCTGATGGACAAAATAGAGAGGGGGAGAGAAAGAGGAGTCAAAACTGGCTGATCATGTACCTGCTAAGAATATTTCTGGTTAATACGCTTAGAATTAATCTATTCGACCCCTCTTTTTCTCCCCCTCCCTCACCTTTTTGTCAACTGGCCCCATATTGGGAGGGTGCCTTTTTATGACTGTGCTTAGACATAGCTGTTTGTTTTCTCTAGATTGAGGATGTATACATACCCTCCACCCACCATTATTATTCAGTGTAATAATAGAGGTGCAATGCTTCTTTTTATTGATGAACATTATATTTGTATAGTCCGCTGGTGGGATTGTCAAGGGTAATATTAAGCAATAGCAAAAGTATCTTGTGAATGCCATATGTTATATGCGGGCATATTTTTTATGTAATCTTGATCAATTTTGGAAGTATGCATAAATAAAATGTATTATTTTATGAAACAACATACATGGTCTATCATTGAAGCACCTGAAAGGTCCCTTAAGAAACAATTTGGTTATATGAGTAACAGAAAGTTAATAAAGGGGAGCAAGCTTATTGATGTTGTTCTATGTTGTGAAATGCATAACCTATACGTTTGCTGTTTGTTACACAGATCCAGTTTCAAACAAGCACTGGAAGCTCTTCCTCAACTTCCCAGTGGCAGTGACAAGAAGTGAGTAATTTCCACCAGCTTACAACGCAACTCCCTAAATACCTTGCGTTAGCTTATCCTTATTCATTTAAGACTGGCATATGTGTAAAGTATAGAAACACTTTCTTATACATCAGCACCCAATAACAGGGGGAACCTAGATTAGTTTTCCATGTGAAATGGCTAGCGCATACATCAAACAGTGGTTATTGTATGGACCTGTCATAAGTGACTTCTCTAACTGGTTACTGACCCACACTAGCTTCACTTCCGCTAATTGGAAACCGTGCTAGCACTCAATGAAGCATTGACGTTTCCTTTTTTTTTTTTTCAAGCTCCTCTATCAAAGCTTAACCTATGCTTTATGATTGATGTGCTTCAGCAAGTTCACTTACAGACATGACTTCCTTTCTGTCCTTTTGTTATGTCTGCTTTGCTACCTCATGATACAAGTCTCTTTTTTTATCTGTGTCTCCACTGATGTATCTGCTCCTTGTATGTTGCATTTGTTCCTATGAAAACGACATCATTATTTGTCGTTATACTCTGTTGGCTTCAACACTTTTGCAGTCAGGAATCAAGCATGCAGATCTGGTGTTCTGAGTTTCTGGTTTCATACTTGTTCAGGGTCAGTGTCTCCCAGTATTGAAGCTGGAGACAACTAGCTAACTAGCATTTTTAGAATACCATACTCACTACTTTATTATATTAAAACCGTAAGAGATAACTCAACTAAAGGATATTTTGTCTGAATATTTCCAAGCTGGGTGATACAGATTTTTAGGTCTTTAGTGTTAGAAATGCATACTTTTCAGAAATGCTGTGTAAGTATCGGCAAAATAAAAAATGTCATGTATGATGCAGTCTGTCACTAGCATTACCAGAGACATTTTGTTTTTCTGAGTACGCCTGTAACATAGTTTTATTACCTGTAGATCCTGCCAGTAGAGATATTATTATTATTATTCCACTTCCAGTAACATGTCAAGCTGTCCAGTTAATGTGGTACTTACATGGTTGGGAATAACCATATACTACTACCTGAGGTGTGACAATACTGTGGTCTGAGGAATCCAAAAGTGTGTATGGAGAATGAGGAAGCTATACTAAACACTGCGCCATTCTCATTTTCTCTAAAAAGTGCAAGTCTTTAACAGAAGCAGTAAGATATTAAGCTCTGGTGACTGGTGGGTAGTAGTTTGGTTGGCTGGACTTTCGCCTAACAGTTACAAAAAAAAACCCTGAACATAGTGGCAATTCCCAAAGTTTGTTGGAGCAAAATATTGAAATTTTTTTCTGCCCTTTTTCAACGGCAATTTTCAAGCTTTTGGGAAGAAAGGGCATGGGCAGCCAGGTACTGCCATAGGGGGTGGTGGGGGGGGCATGTGCAAACTGTAAAAAAAAATACTATTCAGCAGGGAGCAGCTCTTTTAAAAAGGATTAAATGGCAGCATATCAGATTTGACAATTCTTCTTACTTCTTTCTATTCTAAGTAACATGCTTGGGGGATACCATAATACTAAACTTCCACATCGGACCATTATCCAAACATGCAGCCCGGCAGGCCAAGAAAGGGAGGGGTAGCAAACCCCCACCACCACCTCACCAGGGCTGGTTCACACCAGAACTGCATCACAACTGCGTGCGTTTTTACTGTGGGCATTTTTACCACAATTTTCACAAGATCTGATGTAAGTTTTTTATTTTTTTCAAAATGTGAATTAGACCATTATGATACTTCCTTCTTTCTGTCAGAGCACTTGCAAATCTGCTTTTTTTTCTTTCATTTTGGATGCATTCCAATGCCTTTGCATGTGTTTATGTGTTTTGATGCGCTCCGTTGCGATCCGATGCAGCTAAAATAGGCAAATAGTATTTTTTCTGACTGTATCGGAACGGACTGCACTGGTATGAACAGAGCACCAAAAATCCCATAGGAAATGCAATGTGATGCGTTTTTGATGCAGCTGCCAAACTGAACAGACTGCATCACAATTGCATCTGGTGTGAACTAGCCCTGAACCATACTAGGCCACATGACTTCAACATGGGAGGGTACCTTGCTGGGTAGGGGATAATTGTTGGTCACCCAAGATCCCCTGCCTCTTTACATTAAGCTGCTGGCTGCAGAAATATCATTTGTGGTGAGTGTCAACGCATGATCTCGTCGGTCATCATGTGTTGTTTAGACAGGTCAGCGTGTGTCAATCATCGCGATTTGGTGTGGATCTGCAACTTTTCTTTTTTTTTGGTGTGTTAACCCCTTCAAAGACCAGATGAACTTAAGTATTTATTTTTTATTTTTGAACCACTTTCATTTTATTGTTGCTTATTTCTGTTTTGTAATATATTTTTTGTAAATATTTTCTTGCATGTTTTTCTTTCCTCTTACTAAAATGGAATGTAAAAATTGTTGCGCTAGTTCACACCAGTCACAATACGTTCTGTCCGGAACGCACTGGATCGCATTGCGGCCGGCTCACTTTGTTGTGGGGTGGGAGGGGGCGTGGCAGTGCATTGAAGTGAATGCCACCGCAGCCACGCCCTCCGGCCGCAATGCGATCGGCCACACGGGAACACGTGGCACATCAATGCCTGCGTTCCGGTCCGGTCAGTGCTTGCAGCATTTTTTCTGACCGGACTGCAGGCATTGATGTGCTTGTGCGGCTGATTGCATTGCGGCCGGAGGGCGTGGCTGCTGTGCCATTCACTTCAATGCACTGCCACGCCCCCTCCCACCCCACAACAAAGTGAGCCGGACGCAATGTGATCCATTGCTTTCTGGCCAGAACACACTGTAGCTGGTGTGAACTAGCCCTGAAATCTCGCATTAGAAATCAGAGAACCTTCTGTGAAGAGCGACCATAATGTAAACTCTGTAAATTTTCTGTAAATGTCAGAACTGCAACAGCAGATGCTGTGAATGGTGCATAGTTCTGTTAAAACATGTGGTGGTGGCTATTATACGTCTGTTTATAGGGTTAACTGCCTAGTAAACCTGCCCCAATTGATGATCTCTCTCAAGGTGCCCATACACCTTACGATTATCGGACGAAACTTTTCGTCCGATGATCGAACCGATTTTCGTACGACGGCCCCATCCTGCCCTGATTATCGCAAGGTTCAATCAGCGGTAGTTAGAAAAAAACACCTGGACGAATTGCGGTAATTGACTGCACTTATTTCTCTCCCGTTTATTGAAGGACACAGGGCAACAGATCGTAGATCCTGAATGGTAGGGTATATCGCCTCCTGCAGGAGTAGGACGCTAGGCACATAACAAAAAGACAGCCTAGGAGCGGCCCCTGCTGGCGGCCCAACCCCTCACTTGCTGACAAGTCTCCAGTTTTTTGCTTAGCATCAGGAGTAAGGAGCTAAAAAAATATTTTCTCTGGAAATTGTTTTCTTTTCCTCCATTTTTTTCACTGTTTCTTCAAGCAAGTGTCACCAGGGTGACACGCTGGATGTTTTTAGATCCTTGTAGTCTCTCCTGCGTGACCGACGAGCGCATGCAGACTCTGCCACTGTGGGTCGGCTGCGACATTCGGTTCCTCTCGACGCCTGCGGGTTCGTCCCGGTGGAGTGCATATGACAGGAGGTCCTGGCCTACCTGTCACAGCACTCCGCGCAGGCTGGCGGCGCCGCGACTACGGTCGGGGCGTTGTGCCCACCGCTCCCCTGCTCGTCCTGGCTGCGGATCCTCGAAGGGCCTGGAGTCTGACCGTTTCCCGGCAGGGGTATGTATGTGTTGGCGGTGACTGTCGAGGGAATCGTGGCATCTTCAGGAGGTAAGATGCTGTGCTGGGGCTGCGCTGTTTCTGTCATAGCTGCATATCCTGGCTGCCTGCTCCCTCCTACCTCGTGGTGTTCAGTATTGGGCCTGAAACCTTTCGTCCGATGATCGAACGATTGTCGTGCGGCGGCCCCCATCCTGCCCCGATTATCGCAAGGTTCAATCAGCGGTAGTTAGAAAAAACACCTGGACGAATTGCGGTAATCGACCGCACTTATTTTCATTAGCGCATGAGCAGTGTTAATCGTACGACTTTTGACAGACGGAAACGCCACCAACCTTGCGAAAAATCGTACGATCGACCAAACTTTTCAAACATGCTTGAACGTCAAAAGTCGTACGATTGTACAGTAATGTCGGTCGGGCACTACACATACACCTTACGATTGTCGTACGAAAAGTCGATCGCATACGATTATCGTATGATAATCGTAAGGTGTATGGGCACCTTCAGTCTGCTGGTGCTTGATTGTTGTCCTAGAGCTGGAAAGTCTCTCCATAGGCTGAGCCTGGGTGTGTAATATATCACATTCTGGCTGCATCTGTGGCATCTGAGAGTGTAATCATCACAGGGGGTGCTTACTAAGGTCAGATTTTATTGATATGGTTTAAACCCTGTTTTCTGAAAGGAAAAAATAAACTATTGGTGTTCATGTTTAAAAAGCTAGAGTTGAGGCTTTATTTTGTTTCTTACTTAAAGTCCATTAAAAGTGACATGTCCATCAAAAGTCTACCAGGATAACCTGTTACTGTAAGATTTGAATGCAGAACAAAAATCATTGTCGCTTATTACAGGAATTGGAAAATAATGGCTGCTTAGCTGATCTTTGTGTTTTTATATTGCACAGATTATAGTATACAGTACAGTATATGTCAGTACTCTTGTTGTACTCTGTGTTGAAGAGTCACCCCTGTGTTTTATTATTATTATTAGGCAATTTGTATTAAACATACATCTCTCTTCAACAGGTTACTGGAAGAGCTGCTAAATGAATTTAAGAGCAATATGCACTTACAACTAATGTGCTTCCAGCCATTTGCCAATATCAGCTTGAAGACCTAATAAAGCAATCATTCCTCGCCATGTAACAATCCATTTTTTATGAACATTTGCAGTTCTGCTATAGTCTTGGTAAATATACAGTATAGATCTAACTTTGATACCATTGTTTTGAACTGAATACAAAGGTTAATGCTGTTTCAGTGTTCATAAGTTATATACTATACCCAACTATCTTCTCTGCTGTCTCCCATTAACAATGTATGTAACCCTACCAACCCAGAAACATCCAATAAACTTGTTTTTTTTTCTATTGTCAAACTGGAATTCATTCTTGTACTTTTATAGATCTGGATAAGCTGGATATCAGCAAAGTTTGCTGTGGTATGACAAAATATTAGGGCTGCGGAAATTAACGATTAATCCCCCGTACTCACCTCTCCGCCGGCTTCCGGGTCTTCCGTCGGAGATCCGGATAAAAGATGCTTGTTTGTTATAAACATCTGAACCACAGAAAATAGAGGAGAAGCCCACTACGCTCAACAAGAAGTTTGATTTTTATTGACTTGGGCTTGTAACTGCAGCTGGATTCTGTTTGGGTGGCTAAAAAGGGCCTCCCCATCCAAATTAATATTTCCATTTTTGGTTGATGCTGGTTTGTTGAGTCATCTACAGGTGTCATACACATTTCAGGAATCCCAAAAGATAGATCTGTGTAACTGAATTCACATCTGGACAACATGGTTTAATAGCTAATTTAATCTAGGAGCTGTGAAGAGTAGAGAAATATTTACCGTGTTCCTCGTTCCCCCAGACATTTCCCCCTCCACGTACTGGCTGCAGAAATATCTCACAAAGACACTTAACTGTTTTTGGCCTATCCAATGAGATCATGTAGAATGCAGGACCAGAATGCGGATGGCCCCTCAATCTCCTCACATACAATGCAGGACCGCTGATCCAACATTGTACAAGAAGACATCGAGGGACACTGTCCACATAACTGGACATTTAAAAAGTTCTTAATAAATCCTGCAGGGGCCAAATGCTCCATTCTAATCTGTGTTAACTTTGCTGAGCTAGCGTGGTCAACAATTTGCCCTTCCCTTCCACCCACTTCTGTCCGACCACGCTGCACAAAAAGAGACAGATGACTAAGTGCTGACTAGGGATGCACCGATACCACTTTTTTAAGACCGAGTACGAGTACCGATACTTTTGATCAAGTACTCGCAGATACCAATTACCGATACTTTTTCTTAAAGGGACAGGTCACATTTTTTCTAAAGCAATACAAACTAATGCTTTTAGGTCACTTTCTTAATATTATGATTCATGAGATGACGAGGGAGCATGACACCGGCTTCCCGGCCAATCAGAATGCCGGGCGCTGCGTCATTACACGGCGCCCGGCTTCTGGATTTTCTAGCTTCCTGACCAATCGGGAAGCCGGGCAGCGCGTCATTGCACGCTACCCGGCTTCCTGATTGGCCGGGAAGTCGGCTCCATGCTCTCTCATCACAAGTGACGAGAGAGCATGGAGCTGTTTCCTGGCCAATCAGGAAACCGAGCAGCGTGTAATGATGCGCTGCCCGGCTTCCTGATACAGGAAGTACTCGTGCTAGGTATCGGAGCATTTGGGCGAGTACGAGTACTCACCCAAATACTCGGTATCGGCACCGATACCGATACTAGTATCGGTATAGGTGCATCCCTAGTGCTGACCAACAGCTGTTGTCTCTGGCAGGAGGCACATTCTGGAGACGAGCACCGTCATTCAGCACAGCTCCATTCACAACACACGCACTGTTAAAGATCATTTAGCATGGTCAGGGCTGGTGCTGTGTATGTTTACAAGCAGTCAGCAGATAAATTACCCAGCAACGCTGAAACATCTTTTACTATTGTGAATGATCAGTCAGTGCTGTCAGGCTGTGTGATCTATCTGCCAGCTGCTTGCAAACATACACAACACCTGCAGATAGAACATACAGCCCTGACTGTGCTGATCTACTAGCGCTTATGTTGCTAATAACCAGGCAATGCTGGCAGGATAAGATGCACAAAATCCATTTTTACAGTCTGTGGGGGAGTGGCTTTAGTGCTGTTTCCCCTATCGGAATGCCCCCCCCTCTCGTTCGGGCACCAGTGACGATACAACCAGCACAGACAGAATAATAATTGGCATTCCAGTTCCACAACAGGACCATGGATGATAATGAAACCAAGTGCTTCTTGCAGTTGGTCCCCTGGGGGATTTAATAAGGATTTGTATTATCTGGTGATACTTTTTCTCTAACCCAGAGTCACCTATTGTGTTTATTGCTGTCTGCATCTCTGCTATTCACTCTCTAATTGTCCTGTCAACCAACGTCACCAGGAAGGAAAGTGAGGGTAAATCCAACATTTTTTAGTTGTCACCAGAACAGGAACGGGGATGAGGGGATCTTTTACTGGGGACACTGTTTTAACATGTAGGGGATTTATCTCACACTGGAAAGATATCCTCCCACTTCCTGTTGAGTCTACCGAACAGGAAATTAAGGGAAATCTCCCTAATGAGGCACAGATGGTTTTACCTCTCCCCTACTCTATCCGAAATTAGAAAAAAAAAGTGTTGCCTTTAAATGTACTTTAACATAAAACCGCCACTCAGAGTTTTAAAAAACCTATGTGAGGTATTACTCGCATATCCTGAGCAAATTCAGCTCAGTTTTCATTTTTGAGCAAGTCTTTATTCCCCCCATGATGTTATCTTCATTTTCGCTCTCACGAAATCAACACATTAAGCAGCCTAGTTATTTTCTTTCTCTTTCTTATTTTTTTTTTTTAACTCTGTTATTTACCATGTGTACAAATGCACACATACAGAGGAACTATTCTTTAAAAAAAAAATGTTTTTTTTTCTCGTTTTTTTTTTTTTTTTTTCTATTTTAGCTAACCCTATTGTGTAGTGTGGTAAAGGTTTCTTTTATTTAGCTTATTTCCTTCCTTGCAGAACACAAGTAACTTACAATTTCTTCCTGTGTCTGTCGCACCTATATGCAGTTCATGGTATGTTATACAGTCTGGTAGGAGTAAACAAAAGTAAGAATTGAATGTATCCAAATCAAAATATCCTGTAAAAAAAACGTCATTAATGCTTATGTTTAGCATGAAGTCTGGTGAGGTTAAATGTTTCTGCTTCCAAATCCTGACTGCAATGTACTTACCATAAAAGGCCAAAGAGTCATGTGTGAGACTATATACTGTATATCTGAAACCTGATATAATGCAAACTAGTATACTGTGGCTGCAAAAAATAGAAAGTAAATGGCTAGCTCTACTATATTTTGTTATTAAAGCGGACTTTATTTTAGGGGTTTTTTTTTCTTTAAACGCCATCTGCCCCATGTGCTAAAGCTGCATTTAACACAAAAATAAAATAAAACATACTAGAAGAATAATTTTAATGTTCTTACCTTACACCCCACTCCCTGCTCATGGGAAAGCTAAGGTTTCCATATCTTTTAGGATGTTTATCCAGCACTGTACAAGCTCAGGAACGGGAAGTTCAAGACCAGATTACTGATGAATGTAGGGGTTTAAAGAGTGTGGTGGCCAGGTGCAGAGAATAAATAATGGGATGAATATTACCAGCACACCTTCTTTAGGAAATATAAATCTCCAAAATCTCTATTTTCTTTGTTAATCAGTAGGTATGCACCAATACCGATACTAGTATCGGTGCCGATACCGAGTATTTGGGTGAGTACTCGCTCAAGTGCTCCGATACCTTCCGGGATACCTTTCAGTTTAAAAAAATACTTTTTCAGGTAGTTCTAGCAGCGACACATGCTTTTTCATGAGATAGACCCGCTGTAACCGGCAGATAGAAATTGGCTAGTCGTTCCCTGTGTCCCTGTTCTCACTGATGCCAAACTGTCCTGCTGCTTGCACATTTCTGTCAAGCTCTCATTAAGAATTCTGAGACTGTAGATGATACAGCAGTGTAAAACTGGCTGGCGGCAGGACATTTTGAATGCGTGACACTTGGCCACAATGTACTAGTGAAAAAAAGTCCAGATGTGTTGCACTTCAAGAATCGTAAAAAATCAAATTGTGTAAATTGGTAGCATTGCATTAAGATTAGATCAATTTGGGTTGGCGAGGGCTCAAATTTGCATGGCTTTATCACAGCTTTTTGATCACTAGAAATGCAAAAGACATTGCATTCACTTACATGAGCATTTGACTCTTGCACAGTAAGAACAAATATCATTCAGATCATCCAATGTCATTGTTGGGATTATTCTGGGTTCCCCCCATGAAACTGTGCAGTAACAGATAACGTCTAATACTGATCTACCTAATAGTCATCTACTGTTGGCTGAAAATCATCTATTGCCGCAGGGAGACACTGGACTGTTTTATACTGGCACCTGGGACTCAAGTGGTTAAAAGAAAAATGTTATGAACACAATAGACCCAGCAGGAAGGGAGAGTAAATCTCTACATTGAGATGTAAATCACCTCTTAGTTGTCGCTGGATTTCTTTTTATTGGATGAGTCCTGGTAAGAGTCATCACCAGAGCAAATAGCGAGGGTGAGTCTCCCTAATGGCAACACAAACGATAATAAAAACAGGAGTTTTAACCCTTCACCACTTTATCCAAAACCAAAAAAAGTTTTGCTTTGTGTCCAATCTATATGCGGTTGCATTCAGTCATTTGTCCAAACAAGCATTTTAATTACCTGAATGAGACTCATGAAGATAATTGATATGTTAGCCGTAAGGTGCCCATACACTGCTCGATTCTCGTACGAGAATCGCGGGAAATCCCGCGATCGTACGAGAATCGAGCAGTGTGAACGGAGACGTGCGACCGTTTCTACTGTACGGTCGCACGTCTTCCGTCGAACCAGCATGTTCGAAAACCAGCCGGGAATCGTACGATTCTCGGCTGGTTAGAACGGTGCTCGGAAGACAAATGCTGAACGGGCCGGTGTGCGCACGCGCACACTGCCCGTTCAGCATTGCGGTCATCGGAAGCCCGCCCCTCAGGGGGGCGGGCTTGCGATGATCGAGAGTGCGATCTGCCTGTCCAAGATAGGCAGATCGTACGTTTTTTTAATCCCTTTACAACCATCGCAAGACTAAGGTCTTGCGATGGTTGTACAGTGTATGGCCACCTTTACAGAGTGACAGAAGTACAGAGTGACAGAATTATAGAAGTACATCATTTTTCATAAACTAATGCTTCTGTTCCGTTCTGACCGATAAGGGATTATTAGCTAAAAGTACCGTATATGCTGCAGATTATACGGTTCACAGTAAATGTGTAGGAAGCATGACAGTTGAGAAAAGCGATGTAAATTACCAGAAATGTGACAGAGCCAACCAAAATGTGAAGAGTAAAGGACAAAGAGGTGTTCTTAGAAAGTGACACATAGACAAATACAGCAGAGATGCACTCCTATGAAGATGAGTCTACTGGGAAGTCAACTGAGCACAGGCCACTTCCTGGTAATAAGTACACTGCTATTCTCTTCATGAAGGCACACCTACTGTACATACATTCATTCACAGGGAAGATTGTACATGCAATGTTTCTATGAATTATATTTAAAGATGAACAGCACAATGGCATGTTAAGGTTATCCTTGTTCTTCAGAATGTATAACTGTACTCAAAAAGACTGTCTATAATTAAAGGAGGAACTTTTTTTTAGTTTTGGACATAATAGGGAAGGGTTTGGTCAGATTTTTATTGCTGTTTGTGGACACTTTGGGAGGGTTTCTCTTATCTTCTCTTCCTTTATGCTCCCCAGGGACTTAGGAAGTAATAGAAACTGTTCCCAGCCTCACCTTGCACATTGAGTTTCCAGCTTGCAGGACAACTTTCTAAGCACCAACAGACAGAGCGTGATCGTCACTGGAGCAAGTTAACCTGTTACACACACACTGTAGCCACCACTACTTGTTTTAACAGAAAAACATGCACCATTCAAAGCATTCACCATCTGACCTTTACAAATGTCTATTACAAATGTCTATCACTTGCTGCCATGCTAAGACAGAAATGTAACAGAGTTTATACTCAGTATGCTTGGTAATTTCATTGTCAAAAGAGAGCTCTGAGCTGCTATTGCAACACCTTTTTCTTCACCCTCTACAGGTTGTCACAGAGTTAACCCCCACCCAATCAAAAGGTCTGAGGGGTGTGTTATAGTTTATTGTATTGTCTGTATTTCCATATTTCCGTTGGACAAGGTTTCACAATCCGAAAACCAACATATTATTTAACAGAATGAAATTATGATTTGTTAGATAATAAATATCTAATGTATGATCTAATGTATATTTCTTCTTGGGAGGTCTAATGTATCTTATAAGCTTTTTGGGCAGTAAATTAATCTGATTGTTTGGTGTCTAACAAATTGGTATCTTCTCATACATTAGCATAACCAAAAGCATAACTTTTTATGAAGTTAACTCCATTGCCATAGAATTTATAGAATATGAATTTGAGTTAAGAGTTTAAGATGTATGAAGTTTCAGTTTTAGCTCAAAAATCATACTCCCGGATCTGTATTGCTCACTAGCATGTTCTAGTTGGGGCCTCATTAGTAGTAATTTGAGGATGTTGGCTGGTGGAGGTTTATGACATCTCGGCATTCATTTGTAGCTTATCTAATTTTTGTCAAATGTGTCTTAAAAAACATTTTGGTTGGTTGGGGGGGGGGGGGGGG
>NW_017307014.1:294078-324994 GCF_000935625.1 Nanorana parkeri
AATGTTTCGCAATTTGTTTTTAAAAGGATTTTTGGGGGTTGGGGGGGGGGGGCGTGACCGGAAGCGGATGCTGTGAGGCGTGTTGGTGAGATCCTTTTTGTAGCTCTGTTTCCTCCGGTCCCCGTGGTTGCAGGAGATAGGTGTCCTGTATACTGCTGATAGGTGCTTTGTACCTGGTGTACTGCCTTGGGTACTGCTGATTTTTTGTTTAGTTTAATTTGGGGATTCCCCCACAGGCAATGAAGTGGCTTATCCCTCTGGATGGGACCTGCATATTGATGACGCGCAAGAAGGAGAGAGGAGCAAAGATGCCGATGCGACGGACGCAAGATATTGTAGGCTTTATGCCAGTTCAACGTGGGATTGGATGGCCCAGGACTGGCTGAGGGAGTCAGCGGCGGTTTGCTTCGAAAAATTCACCCCGAATTCGGAACTCGTGATTCTACATAGATTGGTAACTGGTAAATTTTAACCGTTTGATATCCAGACAAGGGAGTTTTTTTTGTTTTTTTCTCTTTGTTCTTGTGTCTGGTTATAGGTTTTGGGATACAGCGTAGATGTTGTTTTCTTTGTAATAATGTCTGGCTATAGAATAATTCTAATAAAGACTATCTGATCTAAACATGTATTTCATTAACTTTTTGCAGTCAAATTTGAGAAAACCCTTCTATGTGATTGCTGTGTGTTCCCATTCACACAGCATAATGAAAAATAGTTTGTTTTTTTTAATTCTTACTTTTTAGATATTTTGTTGCAGCAGACAACATGGCTGAGTCTATTTTTTTGAGCACCTTCACAGTGATCTGTCCTTGTAGAAAGACTACATTTGAGGGTTGTGTTTCTCTCATTAACTTCTTGAACATTTGAATGCAGAAGCCAGGGTTGTAATCCTTTAAACCATTGTTAGGACAGGCAGTGTTCAAATCTACTTCTTAAATTATAATGAACTCACCCCTCACAGCCCTTCCTAACATTACCAAGAAGGAGGAAAGAAATGTTAAGAAGTCAAGAAACCCCAGCCCAAGTAAAAGCAATTGATACTGAAAGAAGCATTTTCTTTTTAGCTTATGCTATGTGAATGGGAACGTGTAACAAAAATAAATTAGGTGTTATCCCAATTTGGCTTTGAAAGTAGAAATTCACTTTAAGCTGGACTGTGGTCTGTTAAAATGTGTCACCATACGTAGCTGTCTAGCACAGAGAAAGATTAAAATCTGACTGTTTTATTACTGACCTGCGAATTCTGGGGAAAATTAGAGTGACATAAGTGTCAGATCTTATTGTTACAGTAAAAAACAAATTCTTTTTGCAAGAAGAGAATTATTGAACCTTTGGTTTCTGTTGTCCCCTTGTGGAGATTTACCTTCACTTCCTGTGTAGTTACGAGGACAGGAGAGAGACAAAAGTGTTGACTCTTTGGCACTTGTGTCAAAATGAATAAAGCCGTTTGGACTGGTGTTCACCTTTAAACAGCGTATTCAGTTGTGTGTAATAAATATTCAAATGTCTTCTGGCACTGACAGTATCAGAAAGCTCTTACGCATGTCAAATGAATTTAAAACAAATCTCAGGCTACTCATAGTTGTAGTGATACATGAAGCTTTGTATAATCATCCAGAATGAATAGTCATGGAGCCAAACAGACACAGACCCTAATCACAGTGTAACACAGACCCTTGACCGAATAAGACTGATCAGATGGTATGCAGCCTACAGTCGGTATTGGTGGAGGTGGGGACCAATAAGAAGGTCCCCACCTCCACCAATAGCGGCTGTACTCCATGCTCTGATGAAGGAGGTGTGCCCCGGAAACGTGTCAACAGCTGTGTTACATCGTTCGGGTCTGTTATCCTGGACTGTTTGGATCCATGACTATTCCTTCCGGAAGTGTATACAAAGCTTCATGTATCACTACAATTGTGAGTAGCCTGAAATTTGTTTTAAATTTACCTTTAATAAAGCGATATCACACAGGGCATGGGTCTCTTCTTTTCTGTTTTTATTAATTTGTGTGTGTTTTAACATTAGAGGATTGTATACCATTATTTTGTTGCATAGATGTATACTAGTGAGTCAAAGTTTAGAATCTATCAGAGGTTTCTTTTTTTTTTAAACACAGCTCCAGCTCTCCAAAAAAAGTAAAAAATAGCCCATTAAAAAACAACTATAGTTGTTGTTGCTGCAGTATTCACATTTAATGCAGAGATTACACGTGCAGCGCTTTTTTCTGCCACTAGATACTCTTTGCCTATTGACTAGCATCATTCAACTCACTTCCCCTGAGCCCATGTCACCCTGGACCCACCCTTAGCCTGTGACTGGACAGTGAAAGGAGAAGCAGCACTGTGATGAGCTCATGTTTCTGTCACTCTGCTTTTTCTACCTATCAGCATTCGGCATGCTGAAAGATGTAGGTATCAGGTGAAATTAAGATACCTGTACTGTTTGCATTTAAGAAATACATATAATGATGTATTCATTATTATAGAACTCCAATAATTTGTGTCTTTTATATCTGCCTAGATTTCAGCTTTAAGCATTGATAATCTTTTATCTAGGTGTAATTAAATCATTAATTTACAAATATATCGGAGACATAACTAACCTTGCAAATGGCTATTACTGCTTGAAATGACTGATTTATAATGACTTTAAAGCCCCATTTTCAGCACCATATCTCCAGTGTCCAAATGGTACCGCCTCCTCCTGGGAAAGAGTATTACGCATAATCGCGTATACGTATGAGGAGAACATACACTGAGTGGCCAGATTATAATGACCACCTGATGTTTGTAGGCAAATTAGCTATAATTTTGCGCTGAAGTTGCTAGAGGGCCAGACCATTATAAATATGGAAGCAGGTTGTTTACCACGACAGTAGAAGTGATTTGTTTCTGAAGATATGGGTAAACAACGCGATTTAACAGCCTTTGAACGTGGGATGATTGTTGGCGCTCGGAGCCATGGAGCGAGTATCGGCAAAACAGCAGAATTCGTTAAATTTTCAAGAGCAGCTGTTGTTAAAGTGTTTAAAGACTGGACTGTCAGCCGCAAATCTGGGTCTGAACGTGCGAATTGTGGCCGTCAGCGACTAGTCAATGTTAGGGCAGAATGGAGATTGGGAAGTCTGGTACAAGACAACAGAAGGGCAACAGTGCAGTGTCAGATTCCTCGCATCACCTTTCAACATCTCGTGGAGTCACGAGGCGGCCCAACGAAGTCATCTCGTGGAGTAATCTCGTGGCCCAACGAAGTACTGATGGGGTGGTCATAATAATCTGGCCACTCAGTGTATATAAAAGATGTAGAGTGACTGAAAGGATGCTGGATATGTACTCGGTGCCTTCTGTCACACAGAGGACGTAGTGACAGATGCAATGGTGAGGGGCTGTGTTTTTTTGCTAGTAAGGTGGGAGATGACCTCTCAGTGCAAAAAATAATGAGCATCATACTTTCCTTTGTGGTCTGATCCTAACTGGTGCAAATGTCATTGTGCAGAAATACAACATTCTGAAACATACTGCTAACCTGCGAGACCTATTCTATGAAGAAACAGGAATCTGGAGTACTCTATGATGGACTGATCAGCTCAACCTGTTTGACCCCCTGTGAGGGGAGCATCACCATTAGTTCAGAGAAAAATCAGATGCCAGTCACAGCTCCAATATTATTGGATTGAAATGAGTGGATATAAAATTAAAAAAATTTATGGCGTTATCAATGTATTGGATATGATTTCTGATCATTTTAATGCTACTTTGGTTGAGAGCAGATTCAATTATCAACTATCAAAAACATGAACATTTCTGTGTGATTCCAAAACTTTGCTGCATATTACACAGTCATTTGGTTTGAATAAGGCACTGAGCACCACGAACAGTGGCTTGGAAACTGCACATTAGAGAATAATTTTATTGTATTTTCTAAATTTGAGCTGCTGGTCTTTGCAGGTCATTATTCAGGTGCAGCTGCTTACTGCCTTCGATGCAGGAAAGCCCAAATAACCAGTGGCAAAGGGTTCTAGAGTCCAAACTATGTTCCCCAGTCATTTTGTGCCCTTGACATGAGTTTGTGACTTGTTGGGAAGATTTCAGGTAAAGCAGGATCTATATACATGAGACCCATAATTGGTTAAAACATGCTCTCAGCTACCTTTACAGATGAGTGCAAGCACATATGCATGCAGTGCATTCTCAGATGGTGCAGTGCAATAGTAGCTCGGCCTGAGGAAATACACATAAATGGGTTTATTCAGATATTCCAGTTAGGCACTTTATTCATTGATAATTGATTCTTAAATGAAAAGCTGATAGCTGACATTGAGCATCAGATAACAACCTATCTCTGATTTGATGAGGCTGGTTAAAGCTATAGAACATGAAAGTGGTACATCAGTCTCACTGCAGGGTTGATGCTCTGGTTCTGTTATTCTAATCATCTTATTTCTGATGGCCAGTATATTGCTTTGATATTGTGATCCTCCTTTCCAGTGCTACTGTATTATTTCATTCCACATCCCCAGTGTGCTATTCCCTGTGTTCTGTCCTGAATCCATTTTCAGCTAGAAAAGGACCATGTTCTCTGGAATTGGGTCCTTTTGGAATTTTCCCTGAAAGACGTGGTACAGACATAAAACTGATACACATGAATGAAGACTATTAAAAAGCACCAGGTCATGGTCTCAATGTGAACTCTTGAGGTGGTAACCTGGCACTCTTTCTTAGTCTTCATTCATGTGGAGTTTTCATTTTTGCCGTCCTCTCGCTTTGGAGGGCCCCTTTTTTTTTTATAAGAGCTCCCAGAACTGAGCCATCAGGCCCAGATATAGCTCCTATTCAACTAAAGAAAGTTTGTGGTCCAGAGCTTCATCCCCACTCAGATGAAATTGAAATGTCTTTGATGTGCCATGATTCTTATCTAGCACTGAAAATGCAGCCAGTACAATTTCTTTTACTACAGCACAGGTGTGCTAGATAGTAACTATGTGCAGGCTGCTGACTTATTTGGAGGTCATTGGTTTACACTATTGCATAATATCAGAGTAAGGATGATGTTTGTTACTGACTCAACAGTATATGTTGCAGGTCCAGCCCCCCTTCTCTTGCTAAGTATCCACGCCAGCTGCCTCTTTTCCCAGCTCTTTAACTCAACCCTGATTTTACTCCGACCTTGTGGATGATGTCTGGTTGTGTGTAATCAGCATAAGGAAACATTGCACAGCAGAAACAAGGGAACAGATACATGGACTTTACATGCAGTCTATTTTTTATTTCTGTTATAAACAATGAATTTTCAGTACAACAAATCAATTTAGAACAATTATCACTAAAATAGTAGTTGGCTTTGCTCAGTTTTATTCTGACACAAACACATTCACAAGCCATAGTGAGCATAGATAGAATCAGTAGAAACATTTCACACAATTATAGAACTAAATCATCTTCACCCTAATACTTTCCAGTTCAAATTCTAAACAGTGTATTGATCATTTGGTCATATTGGATTGTCTGTCATGGACCAGTAAAAGTTGGATTGTACACAATCATCTGATTATATTAGGTACAACTATTTCATACAACATCTCGTTTAAAGGGCAACTACAGCTAAACACACATTTGAAATGGATGTATTTGATTAATTAAAGATGTGTAATGGCCATATGTTTATGATCTATCCATCCACTTGTCCTGTGGTGTAGGACTACATAGCATAAAGAAGGTGACAAAACTTTCCAGATCCTGCAAACTGTTGTGCCGCTCTCTTGCCTCCTGTTTTCAGTCTAGCATATAAGTGAACCATCTACTTGTGTCCACCCATAAGCTTACAGACCAGGCATGCCCAATGCAAGCTGAATTTGGCACCTCACTATTGACGACAGATTTCATGTAATAACACTTGTGTACTTCAATCATCCAATCATGTACAGGGAAAGCCCTGTTGTATTACTGTATATTTCCCTTGCACATGATTGGCCATTCAGAGTGAACACAACTTTACCTGAACTATGTGAACACACAATTTACAATTGGAATATTTTCTTTGCTAAGAATTCAGTAAATCAACCCCACCGATTAATCTCAGACTATATATTTTTCTCCCAAAATCCCCTATATTTCTGATAGCAGCATAAAAAGTTTCAGTAAATGAGGTCAAACTATTTTTATTTTAAAGACCCTGAAAAAAAAACAATTCACCCTAAAGCTGAAGCTGTGTCACCCTACAGGAGCTAATACTTCTGGTGGGGATATCTTACAGATGCGGTCCCTAAGCAATAAAAAAAGAACAGCATTCAGTTTAAATTGCAAGCAAATATACAGCACTGAAATATCTGTTTTGGGTGATGCTGGTATTTAAAGCAGGATTAAACCTGCCTCTCCTTGCTCCCTCAGTGGCACTGACATATACATGTGGTCCTCTTTCAGGTGCAGGATCGTTGGCCAGGTTGGAATTATGTAACTCTGTGCATTTGCATAGGACTTCAACAAGATGTACTGAGTATGCGCACTGAGTTAAGCCTGCTGTGCACATCTCAGTGTACAATGTAGGAATGATTATAAACTTGCAGGTACATTTGTTTTATTGCATAAGACAAATAAAGTGTCTCTTCTGCAATAAGGAGGCTGCCTGCTTGCAATTTGTTATTTTTACAGTTTAGTTCTACTTTATGAATTAAATGAATTAAGATTTTTATTCAGCAAATATACTACATTGCATATTGTTATCCATTTTTGTAATGGATAGTATGCAGGATTCCTGTCCCAAATAGATTTTTTATATAAAGTAAGACTAGCCAAACAGGTAAATACACGGTAAATATATTTAATGACTTCTCAATACATTCATAGGTGGGCTTTTTTTTATTTTTGCATTGAGTTCCTTTTTAAACATGGCCCTCAAACAGATTTGAATGTAATTTATTCCGGCTGTGAAGCCATTGCTATATTTATGGCCTCAGCTTACTTTGAGGTTTGTAAAAGAGAAGCTGTGGTCAAGAAAGTCATAATGGCTAATTCAATAAGGACGTAGTTTATTGCAGCAGTATGTAAGACTTTATCCCAAGGCTGACATAAACGCTGACATGCTTTTTCTGCTGCACACAATAAAGGCAGTCTGCCTGCTTTCAGTCATATCTAAATGTCCAGCCCGGCGATACAGTTTGTCCCTACAAAACCCTGCACAATTTCTAAGAGTGAAATCAACTCTGTGGTCTGATTAATTATGTCAGTCGCATGTTTCCAAGTTCCTCCACTGGGTTCTGTGTCTGTAAACGTGAAAAGCACAAGAATGTAACCATATACAAATGGGAACCTGTTTTCTCCATTCAATGGACATCAATGAAATATGGCTTTTACTTAAGGCGACGTCACTACAATAAAAAATGGCTTAAAGGGAAAGATTTAAAGTAACACTATACTCATGAGTTAAATCCTAAAAATGCATTTAAGTACCTTAACTATTAACAATACTGTACCTTATTTGTGTATCAGTTGGCTGTAGATCCTCTAATCATCTCTGAATTCCTGCTGACACTGTACTTCCTTCTGGAGGGTGGATACTTCTGTTCCCCACGGTCCCTGTGTGTGTAAAGTAGTCACCACTCCAAGCTTGCTCCTGTGATGGACTACAATCTCAATACAATTTATTAAACTAAACGTGAGATTGTAGTCCATCATGAGAGCAAGCTTGGAGTTGGGACTACTTTACAACACAAACAGGGAGCATAGGAAACAAAAATACCCCCCCTCCAGAAGGAAGGACAGTGTCAGCAGCACCACTTCAGAGATGATTTGAGGATCTACAGCCGAGTGATACACAAATAAGGTACATTTTTGTTAATAGTGAGGGTACTTAAATGTATTTTTAGGATGTAATTCCTGAGTCACTTTAAAGTGTCCTTAAACTTTTTGTCCTCCCCCTCTACTGAGCTTATCTAACCTACCCTCCTTCTCCACAGCTCCATCCTTACCTAGTTGTTGCCACTACCATCCTGCAGAGAGTCCTTTCTTCCTGATTTCTATGCATCTGCAGTGGGACCCCATAGACATGCATGGGAACCATTACCTCAGCTGCTTCTCAGCTCCACAGAAGTCTACAGGGTTCTACTGTGCATGCCAGGTCTGCAGATAATTATAGTTGAAAAACATGGTTGTAAGTATAGATATGTATGTAGCTGTAAAGAGTGAGGGTGGGTTAGATGACTTCAATGCAGGATTGGGTGGGGGCAAAAACAGAAAGGAATCTGTCTGAAGACTTCCCTTATTCTTTAATAAAGCTGCCTGTATAATACCATCGTGTGCTGTGGTTCCATCTACTGCCCCTATGTCAGTAGTCCTGTGGGTTGGTGGTGGATGGAACCACAGGGTACAAAGGGAAATGAGGGAAAACAGGAACCAAATCTGTTGTATGCTGAAGAATTTTCAGCCACCGGAGCTCTTAAGGCATCAAAGATACGAGTTACTACCCTGGAGAGTTAAGTATTGCATCTCCCTTTCTGCAGGCAACATGTTTGGGCTTTTATTGTTTTTTTATTTTGTAGCCTCAGTGTCGCTTTAGGCCTCATTTACACAGCTAAGTGTCGGCCCATACAGATCCATGCGGCATGCGCGGCCGTATCGGGCTGCTCCCGGGAAGGTCAGTTGATGCGTGTGATTGTACACAGCAGCCTGTTCTTCTGTATGGGAGGATGTGGCCGTACGCTCACCCGAGCTGCACATCCGGGTGGATGGATCCTGTCTGCATCCAAGCACGGACTCCCGCACCCGTACGGATGTGCAGTTCGGGTGAACGTATGGCCGTGTCCTCCCACAGAGAAGAACAGGCTGCTGCATACAATCACACGCAGCACCTGTCCTTCTCAGGAACGGCACCATACGGCCGTGCATACCGCAAGGATCTGTATGGGCCGGCTCTTAGATGTGTGAATGAGGCCTTAAAGTCAAACCTACATTTATATTAATTTATCTTTTTGAACAGGAAGAAGAAATCTAATAGACACAGAGCAACCGAAAAAGAATATGCAGAACTTTTAACCCTTCCCTTCTTTTTATAGAAATATAAACAGAATATTGCATGCAGCAGTGATTGACAGTGTGTGGGGTATGTGAACTGTGCTATTGAAAAAAAGGCACAGATGTTATACAGTTAAGTGCTATTATAAAGTGTGCATGTTTGAACAAGACATAAGACAATGTGGCATAGGATTTGTGGTTGCACTAAATGGCTCTTTAAAAAAGTTTTCATATCCCTTGATAGTATCAGGAAACATTCAGCATTATTTACTATAGCAAAAATAAAGCATTTATAAAAGAAATCCTTAACATATCTCGTTAAAAAAATACAAAACAAATTAGCATTACACAGCTAAGAGCATATTTTTTACTGTTTTTACATAAACAATCAATTGTGAGATATTATATCCCAAAAGATTACATCTTTGAGATGCATATTTTCTAGAGCTGAGGCAAATATTTCCAACACCTGCTAAAAGAAGTCACTAAACATTACAATCAGTAAGTTATCCAGAATGACTTCTGAGATGACCCCAAATGAGGTCCAACTGATATATCAGTTTTGGGTAGACACTGATCAGTTTAAGCACCCATTACTTCTTAAATCTCAAAGAGAGTCCATGGGTGAAGGTGGCTCATGCTATTATCTACATCTCCTATTTATTTATTTATTTCCTACATTATGGACAATCCATCAAGGTGACAAGGTTTAAAAAAAAAAAAGAAAATTATACAGGCGAGAGAAAGATGTTAAAGGGTAAAACCATTCTATTATCTGGGCTCCACATTAAATATAAGGAAGTGCCCCAGGAAATTAAAGTAGGTACTAGAAAGAGATTCTATTTACAGACAAGACAGACCTCTAAAAGACATCACAGACTTCTACATCTGAGATTACAGCCAGGTCACATTGGAGATTCCAGTACTGGCAACACCTCACCAGTGACAGAAGCAGCTACAGTATATACAACTGCCAATTTCTCTAATGGAAGTTGTTCCCTCTCTGGCTGACACTCCATGATGACTTCAATTTTAGAAGATAATGTAACAGAGACCTTCTAGAATTACTAATTACAGTATAGGCAGCAGAGATCTGGTTACTAACAAAAGCAGAGGTAGAGACACTAAACAAGTGGGAATGCGGAAGGAATAAAAGGTTTTAAGGAGTATTAAAGGGATGGAGAATGGAAAAAGTAGGAAATCTACAATTGCTATGAATGTCCAACTATAGCAGTAGACATAGAAGGCCATGAATGTTATGAAATCTGAGGCCAGGGCCCTTTAGGATGGTTTGTAAGAAGACACAGAGGAAGTCTCCATGAGATATAAGAAGTTTCAGGATGGGCCGTTAATAACAAATATTATGTATTATTATAGCAAAAGGCTTTATGTACTATAACACTGTTTTATTGAACAATTGTAATACTATGTAAAATATTAATACTTATCATTTACAGAAAGCATTTGAGTCTGTTTTCTTTGACTAAATACCATCTAAAACTTAAACTTGTCATCCCTTTTTCTTGATTTTAATGATCTGTTTGCAGCTTCACCAGTGCAATGGGTTGAGTGATTGACACAGGAAAATGCAGGTGGACAACCCTGAAGTTTTAGAGCATTCATTGAATTCTAGACCAGAATTTATCAACCTTTTTTGAGTCATTGCACCTTTAAAAGTATGCAATCATGAGGCAAATCTTGAAGCATTCCAGTCTATAATGTAAAGAACGACGTGTGGTCCCCCACCTCAACCAAGACCAAACCCTAGACAGGTGGTCTGGTATGGATTTTAGGGGGGCCCCAGGCAAAACAACAAAATAAGAGAGGATGTGAAGTTTCCTCTTTCACATCAGAGATCCCCCCCCCCTTTCGCATTAGAAGTCCCCCTTCATATTAGGATCCCTCTTCACATCAGAGACCACCTTTCCACATCACAAAACCTGGTTTAGAAAGGCTATTCTACATACACAACAGGACAGCTATGGAACATACCATAGCAAGCAATATTATTCATTATTTAAGACACAATAGACTCTGCCCAAAGCTCTTTAATGTAAACTGCAATACATTTGGGGAATTTAGGTGATTTAGGAATTTAGGTAATCCAAATAGCCAACTATTAAGGGTTTTATGTATGGTCGGGCTTAAGCCAATACCATAAGGACACAACATGTGCTCTCAATGGTAATTTGCTGCAGTTAACTTGTCACTCCACTAACTAGATCCCAAAGGTGTGCTATCCATCTAACATGACTTGACGGTACTTAAACATATAATAGGTGTACATTTGTCAGAAGGGTTTGTAGCACTGAGCCGTTACTGAACTGTAATTAGCTACACATATATAACACACATTGCCATATCGAAATCACTAAACTGAATCATATTATTCAGGTTAGAATACAATGCTTTCCATGGCACACATTGCAGCATATAAGCAATGGCAAAGAAAAATGAAGGCATCAAAAGGAAGTGAGCACGTCAGATTTAAAAGAAACCATCGCTGATCTCCTGAAAATGATAGTTCTTTTTGGCTTCAGTACCTTGAAGACCTGGAAAAAGCATTCAGATCAGAAAAGTGAGACTGAAGACAGCACCCCTAATCTGTATAATTATTCCAGGTCAGCCATTGGATTATCATGACATCCAGTGAAATACAGATAGTGAAATACAGATGCTTAGTAGAGGTCAATAACAAATAGGCCACAAAATGTGCATTCAGCAGTGTAGCCAAGCAGGAGGTCTTCACAGTGACTAAAGATGATGTGGTAATGGAGTGCTCACTATGTGGTCACAACACTTAAAACATATAGGAACCCATTACTATGACCATTTTGCTCATGAAACAGGTTGTAACCTAGTTATTGTTCAGTTTACAACTAATTAGCATTTCACAACAAAAATATGTATATACAATATTGATCTCAGGAACCTCAGATGACCCAGAATGTTTGCTTTATAAGAACATTTGTCAGAAGGAATTACGATCAAGCGTCAGTACGTCTATTATTTATCACATCTGTCACAGCAGTTCAACAATGATAGCATTCATATTGGGCTGGCTAGTTTAGTGGTTGAGAGTATGTGTCATGCACTGTGTAGAATATAGCTCATCATTCCGGGAGAGGGACATGGCGGACTGGCCGGTGATAGTCTTCAGAGCTGCTAATAAGATCTGAATAGTCATATCCTCTCATGAAATGTCCTCCATTTTGTTCAGCAAAGCTACATAGCTGTCTTGCAAATACTGGCTCAACCTAGAAAACAAAAGCATAACGCTGTGGTTAAAGAGTAAAACAAATGAAGCTTGCTGCTAATACAGATATATGCCCCCATTATAAAATTCTTATTGTTCTACATATATGAGGATTACTTAATAAGGCAAAGTGCGCTGACTCCCAATTTTGATATATGGGGATTTAGCTGAATGTTATATACTTTTACATTATCACAGTATAGCGCAGTGCGGGTGTGCTAAATATAATCTTCTTAGTTAATATTTTACTTTGGCAGTATTGCAACATACAAATATTAACCAGAAGGTATAGTAAACCAAAGCGCGGTTGTGGGAGGAAAAAACATATGAGGATTACTTAATAAAGCCAATCATATTTTATTTCTGTTGCCAAACTGAAGAACGATAGAAAGGTATAGCACCTAAATTGAAGCCATGTCAATTCTTCTCCATAGCATGCTGATCAATAGCAAGTCTTACACAATAAAAGCATGCCAATAAAAATACCAAACACATGGTTTCATAGGAATTCATAACAACATGAGTTAAATAGATATATTAAATGTCAAGAAGGAAAACGTGACAAGCAGCCGTGAGAGGTGAGGAAAACCACAAAAGTACTTACATGAGCCGTAATTAATTTCCTTCCTCTTTGTGGATCTGGAAATTCTTCTCCAAAACACAAAACAATTTGAAATCTCGGAACTGGGCGACCATGGTGAGCAAACGCCTGCAGTTCTGGTGAATGGATAAAGTGTTGTTATAGAAAATCCGTGACAATCAAATGAACACAGCATCAATAATTGTTTTATAGATAACAGCAATGTGGGTGTATTTAAAGAAAGGTTATAGCTGCAGACTTTCCCTATTAAGGTCATAATTATAGATGAGCCTTTGTTTGATTCCTACTATTCTTACTAAGCTGTCAATGCGATTAAAGCAAAGGCACCATGCATTGGAATTCAACCATTGGCCAAAGGCTTAGTCAGTCAAAATGAAAAGTTTTGGCGAACGGCCCAGGTTCACTTTAAAGAGTTGGGGGTACAGGGAGTACTTCTTTTTCTCATAGTTGAGGAGGAGATCATCTCACAAAGGTAGCTTCTATATGGGAAACATCTAGCTAAAACCCTCTCAGTACAGGTATCAACAGAAAACTCACAGCCAAGTTCAGCTTTTCTTTTTTAGTCACATTTTGAAAATTATGAAAAATCCTGAGGCACCCTAGTCTAAAATGTCATAAGAGGGGTCCCATGCAAAACACACAAAAAGTGGGTTTACCCCTTCACATTGAAGTCTCCCCTTCGAATCAAGATCCCCCTCCCCTTTACACCAGAGTCACTCTTTGCTTTAGTAACCTCCTTTCACATCAGAAGCCCCATTTTCATATCAGAGTCCCCCCCCCTTCACATCAGAGTTCCCCCTTTACATCAGGAGCCCCCTTCACATCACAGTCATCACAGTCACAACATTTTGAGGCATCCCTGAGGAGGGCAAGAGGCACACCTGGGTGCCATGGTACTCTGGTTAAGAAAGGCTGCCCTAGTTCACCCTGAGGGACTCATGCAATACACATTTTTGTTATATCTTTGAAATGCTGTCAATGCATGGACAAAAGAAAAACAAAATCCTGTATTTACAAACATCTACACATTTTAAACTTTTTAAAATACCTGTTAAAAACTGTTGCGTATCAAACAATTTGCAGGGCAAGTCCCGTTCTAGCTTATTTGGCCGTTCAGTGTACATAGACAATGGGCCCTCCCAATATATTCTGCTCTGGCACAGTCTCTTGGCATAAATTCCATCGTGGGCCATCCACAGGATGACACCACGCTCCAAGTGACTCAGAAGCTTCTCAATGTTTTTCCTCAGGCTGTTATCTTCCGGGAAAGGAAATAGGACTTGATCCAAGCGACTTGTTTCAAAGCACTGGCCATGTGCGATTCTACAGCCTTCTGGGTTCGATGTAATTCGCTCATCAACCAGGGTGTCACGATAATATAAGCTGATGTGAAGGCGGCAGTCTAGGTAAGAAATATACAATAGATAAAGCATAGCTTGTAAAAACGCAGTACAAAATAAAGAGATGTAGCTGCTTAGTGAGTGCATTGGTGACCTTGAACCATGCTGCTTTATAATCTTAATATACTTTTAATGTTGATCATGTTGATTAAACACAGTAGGGGGAGATGTTCTATGGCCAAAACAGCATTTATCCTGTCTCTTCCTTATAGGTCACTGCCACATAGCTTGTTTTATTTTTTTGGCCCACAGCTCATTGTTTTATCTCCCTATATACTATAGTTTCAATTCACAAAGCTTTAACACAAGGATAGAGATCTTTCATTGAACTCAGCTGAAATAATTGTCAATGTTTTGAACATAAATATTCTTATTCTGGGGTGTTAACTTTGAGAAAGGAGACTTGTTTCTTTTATCTAGCAAATATTAAGGTGGCCATATGCTTTGTAAATACATCCAGCACTGGACTGGGGTCACTTCCTCATAGATAAAAAAAAAAAAAAACACAAACAGTTCAACCTCTTTATGTCAGCTAATTCTGGTCAAAGCAGGGGTGTTTAAAAAAAAGATTACATCACATAGGTCAGGTCACTCACCTGATGCAATAGCCTCTCCTGACCGAATACTTGGTTCTATTGGAAGTCCCGGGGTTTGTGACTCTGTTGGCGGACATGCATAAAAAGATCCCGTAACTTGATAACCTACTTTAAAAAAAAAGTGTTGACAATACTTATTTATAGTATTTCACTCTTATGTTTAGCACAAATTTACATAGAGGAATTAAAAAAGGAAACCAATACCCATTGCTTGGTGCTGAGTCTAAAGAGCACATGATTCTCAGGCTTCAGTGTTGTGGTTTACATAGGAAATCTTTGTATATATTTCAGTGCTTTGACCAGAGGTTTTTGAAGCTTAGATGCCCAGACCAAGTTTAGCACTCTCAAAATGTGTCAGTGAACTTGACAATAACTCTGTGACTAATTTGTCTGTTTGATAGCAGGTCTGAGAACTGGGAACACACACAGCTGTACGTTCCTAGTTCTCTGCTGTAAGGTTCATTAGTATTTTAACAGCAAGGGCCATTTTACATTTGGACTTAAAAATGTCAGTCTCCAATGAGTTAATATGCTCATTTTAATTATTTTTGACACAGTGTTAATGTACAAGCCCAAAGTTTTGTTTTTCATTTTGATTAAAGTAGGGATTGCTTGAAACCCCAGTTAGTTTTATTGAATTTTACTTCATGTCCTGTCCTGTAGACACAGCAAGAAGTAAGAGGAAATCTCTTCAAAGTGATGGAAAATGCCGACTTTTGTTGACTATGTCCTCTTTGCAAGATTTCACCTCTTTTCTCGTTTCTGTGCCAGTGGCAACTCAAAATATTTTGATTTTCTCCTCACTTTCATTCCCTGTGACAATGGTCACCAGGACACATAGAGAGGGTGAATCTCCCCAACAATGAGAGGCAGCAATAAATACCTGACAAGGGCCCTAACCTCTCATCACTCTATCCAAAAGTAAGAAAAATTAAAGTTGTGCCCAGTGGCGTCACAAATGGGGTGATCTGGTGACACCATCAGAGGGGTGACTGACGGTCATTTTGGTGTCACCCCCTCTGAAAAGTAGGGGACATGGTCATGGCTGAGAGCCCGACAGCTGCACGAGAGAGGAGGGGACCTGGTGGTGTGCCTTATCCCACCGGATGAATGTCCCCTCCTCTCTTGGTGATAGACACCAGCAGTTAAGTGTGCATGATGTCATTAAGCGGGTGTGAGTGATGACTTCACGCGCATGCACAATGATGTCCCAGTGGGTGACACCTGATGTCCGCTCTGGCTGACAGCCCGCCTGGAGACGCCTCTGGTTTTGCCATTAGATACACTCTAATATCACCAGTACTAGTATTTTTGACTCACGTTGTTGCAGCTAACTTTAGTTGTTAAAAAGGAACAGATAGTCATTTCATTTCTCATTTTAAATCCATACGACCAGGCTGATATTAAGTTGATTCACAGGCATTACTAATACCATTTATTCTTTATTTTGGTTGAAAACAATATACTTGTAAACATTTTCCATCCCTCTTAGGTAATTTAGTAACTCACTGATTATGTAGAAGGACACACAGGGAATATGATTTTCTATAGAACAGGCCTATTGGGAGTTTGTCACAGGATGCCACACCAAATATATACACACTGCTATCACCTGCTCAAGGCAAAAGGCTCAGACTGACAAGTGTCAAATCCTGTTCACACTAATTGGTTGGCATGAGTCAGGTTAAAGCCCAACTCCTGGGACAAGACAAAAAAAAGGTGGACTCCCCCCACTCGTTAAGTCTAGGTATGCAGGGATAAGGAGTAATATGTAGCTTTATCCTCGCTCCAACAGGCTGCCTTTATCCGTGCAACCGGTCCACCATAGTCTCCTCTCTAAGACGCTCCCAGCCATGGTCACACACTCGCATCGTCTATGTACAATGCAGGGTTAATAGCCCTGCATGAAACATGATGACATTGAGGGACTGCCTACAGCCCAGAGCGCCAGGGAGAAGAGCAGAGTGACGGAACCTGGCAGAGCAGGGGGTAAAGTAAGTAATATCTCCTCTTTTTATACCCCCTAGACCTAAAAAACATTAGCCTTGTGGTGCGGGGGAGAGGGTTTTTTTGTCTTCTGTCTGGAGTTGAGCTTTAGGTCTGGAATAGGGCAAGATACTGAAGTGGAGGGGGTATTTATAAATATAGGAATCTCTGTTAGTGTTGCTGTTACCACAGAACTGCTGTGCACATACGCATTAAAAAAACATAAAAAAGAAGGTATAACCATGCCACCCTGCTGGAGCATCTGGGGATTGAAATGTCCTGCTAAAGATTGTCCTGCAGAGCTAGTCGCTGCCAGTGGACATTGCAAGGGGGGTTCCTGTCTAAATGCTCCAGAGGATACATGTCCTGCTCTATAGTCTGAAGAGTACAGAGTGCTGGTTCCGGCTTATACAGATTTGGCCAGCTAACAAACATTTTGATCCGTTCTGGTATTTGTTAGGGGTTGTTTATTACTAGTATTATTGATGATACAATTTTTCATCACATTAATACCCTATAATGAATTATTTTCATACTCACATGTATGTGTCTGATAAAAGTAAGCATTAATAGACTAATTAATAAAAAGTCTGTAAATTAAAATTTTTACCCTAAACTTATTTTTTACCTTAAACATTAACACACAGCCTGTGGCGAAGAAACAGATAACCGACCAACAGTTAACCACATCTACTGATTTCCAGGCAGTTAAGTTTCTATTTTATTCAGTTCAGTGATTTCTCTTATGAACTCCAGTGAAGTCATACAAAATGTCAACTTAGCTTATCACAATCTTTTTGATCTAGTTCTACTCCAAGTACAAAATGCTACTGATTTCTAGAAAGTTATACTGAGGTCATCAAACCGTTTTGGATAGAGTAGAGAAGGGTTAGACGCCCCCTGTCAGACCTGTTGAACAATGTTACTGGCACTGAAAGTGAGGAAAAACCTAAAATTTTGAGTTGTCACTGGCACAGGTACAGTATAGAGGGGAAAACCTCAGATGGGAGCAGTTGTTCCGATGACATGATTATTTTGGAGAGATCTAGCTCAATTTTTGCTGTGTCTTGAGACTGAAAGTGAAGAAAACTCTCCCCAATGGGCCACAGACAGCAAAAAAAAAAAAAGCTTTTCAGGAGTTTTAACCATTCCCTACTATACCCAAAAAAGGATTGTAAGATTTAGTATACTAGCCTATTATAGCTTTACCCTATTAAACTAAACCTATTGTGTAAATGAAGATGACACAGTGAACCACTCACAGAAAAAAGGGCACCACATCAAGGCTGAAGGTTCCTTTAAGTTATGTGTCCCCCTCTTTGTGAGGCCATTGAACCCTGGTAAATTTCCTACAAATATGGATTTTTTGGAAGTTGTTTTTTCATATGCATAGGTATACCCTCACTGTCCATGTGACTGACAAAAGGACACACTGACATTCTATCAGTTGGATAGAGGCAGGGCTCTCTTCTTTCCCCATACACCACAAGTTGGGGATTTGTGGCAAAATAGCACTGTTAGGAGGGGTGCATGGAGACCTCTAGCCCCTCACCATAACCACTTTCTTGGGTGTGATTCAATGTAGTGTCTTTAAATAGATTATCTATATAGGTTTCCTTCAAAGAATAAGTGCACTTTTAGACTGCACAGGCCCGGCCTAGAGAGAGAGGACTTGCAGATGTCAGATCAAGGTAAATATATATACTATATATTCTAATACATGCAGATTAAGGGGTTTTTTTTAAACGTTAATACTGATAAGATTATTTACTTTAAACAGATCACATTTTATATATCCAAATACAACTGTAAATGACATTAGTTTTTCCCAAACACACATCTCCTTTTGTTGGACAACAGTTAATTATGTGTCTACTTAATTAAAGACAAATTTATTTTTGGACAGGATTGGATTGTTTTGAAAAAAACAACAGAGGAAAAAACCCGTAGCCTGCACCCTGAAAAGAACAAATGACCATTGGCTGATAACATTTGAATTGGCTGGTAAAGTTACAATCATTCTTAATGTATACTCCACCTAACTATAGGCCAAACCTACTGAACTTAATATGTAAGATGGAGGCTTTTCATGGCTATGACGTCTAAGAGATGAGCTCTATTAGGACCAAAACTGCTCAGGGCACTTTCTAACCAGATATTATAGCGTATAATCTATATAATAATATATAAATATAATCTATTGCATTTTTTCTGTCTAGCACAAATAGTTTAACAAAATTCTAGTTACAGTCAAATCATGCACGTTACCTAAAACATTTTTTTTTTTCAAAATGTAACTACACAAAAGGAAACAGTAACATCAAGTGAACTGTAACTAACAGGCTGTTTTGCTTGAGTTACCTTTCTCTAATCAACACAAGCAAAGAAGAAAGAAGTTGAAGCAAGGTACATACTGTTATCACAGGAAGTGTTTTGCCATAAGTGACTACGTGCAGCAAAAGGGACACTTGCACATTGGTAAGGAAGATCAGGATGTGGTTGTTCTGGTGCGTAGTCCCTCCAGCTCCGCTCGTGAGACATCATAAAGTGTGGCACCTGTCAAAGAGGAAGATGCAGCTTCTATTATTCTGTTCAGATCACATTAGAGAATAAGAACAGTTTTATTATGACTGCTGTAAATAATGTCATGCTGTATACAATGTCACTGTGCTGCCTGGGTTTACTTCACCTTATGCAACAGGACCTAACCAATAGCATGAATAGGTTCATGTGAACAGCACTTCAGAGAATGAGGAGCAGCATTTTTCAAGGGGAAGTATTTCACAGATAAGGTATTCTCTGCATCTGAGTTGGTAAGTTTTTTGGCAGAGGACTTGCTTGTTTTCCAATACATATTCTCCTGGGGCAGTATAAGGTGGGTATACTGCAGAAGGGGATTAGTTTAGCATCAGGTGTTACTTTAGGGAGTTACGTTATTAAGAAAATAGTGCATGCAAGATTTTTGATCTATTCTGGTGCGTTCAAATGAATGCCAATAAGCAATGCATGTTGAAGCATGATGACGTAATGTGCATTAATTGGATTAAAAAGATTGTCACAATAGGGCATGGGGAGAAACTGCCATGAAGGGCATTTACCAATGCAAAATATGTTTTAAAATACCATGCAGAGGGGCTTTGTATTAATGCAACTTCAAGGACAACCTGTGAAAACCCCAATCTTTTAAATGATATATTTGGGAGATGCCTTTAAGCTGTTTTTGGTATTTCGGAAAAGTGTGATTCTCACAGACAGCATCAGCAACACCGTATTCTGGCATAACATATTTTGGATGTGTAATTGGTTATAAAACTTTAACTTCTAGCTTGGCCTAAATACAACAGTAACATCCCAATCTGATTCATTATAACTTAAAAAAGTATAGGATTTTTGTGATCAACTTAAAATCCTTTTCTTGGAGGCCACAGAGTGTCATATGATTCAGAGACAAGTAGTAGGCCAAGGTATCTTGGCCGTGTTTGTGGGAGGAGTTGCGGCGGCTCTCCTCCCCTTAAGAAGGGTGACAGGGAGCTCCTCGTGACGTCACAGCGAGGTCGCGTCTGACCCTCCCGCCCTTCCCCAGGTTCTATCATTTCACTAGAGCGTGCCCCCTTCCCCTTATTTGGCACGCTGACCACAAAATCATGGCACACATCAGGTTGGTATCAGTAGGGGTCATGAACACTTCGGAAGCCTAAGTAACTCTGACCACAATTGAGTTATATTACCTTCTACAGGAGGATTTAAACACTGCCAAATGAAAACCACTGACCAGCCTGGTAAAAATCCCAAGGAGTGACATGTGAACACACAAAGGGAGCCACAAGAGACACCCTATAAAAAGGTCTTAATCAAAGAATAGGAGGCTAGATTTATTTGGAACGAGACTGCACGCATTAAGATTTGGTACTCAAGGTGTATGTTCACTGATAGGAGACTCATACAAGAAATAAGACAAGAGACATCCACTAACCGACCTATACAGTAGGGCAGGGCTGCTGGCATGGCATGAGGCATGGTAGGAGTGGGAGAGGTTATACTAGGCTGGTTACTGTTTTTTTTATTTGCCAGTGTTCATATTCTCCTGTAGGCAGCAGTATAACCCAATTATCTCTGAATCCTGTGTCTCCAAATGAAGAAAGAAAAAGATGATTTAAATAGTTTTGACTCCAACACCTGATTTTTTTTTTCCCAGTGGTATAGGTCTGAGTTGAATGGTGTAGAAGCCACAACATATCCAAAAGCTATGGGAAAGTTTACTCTTATGTAAGAAATAAAGCTAAAGCCCTCAATTTTGAACAAATGAATCAGTGTCACAGTTTGGTATAGCTTTTCACCTTGTTTTTATGCAATACCACACTTCATTGTCTTGAAAGTTATCATAATTCCAAAACACAAAAGCACTTCAAAACCATAACCTCACGTTTCCCAACCCCTCTCATGTCCCCAGTTTTTCACAAAACATCCAAAATAGTCAGGTATGTGTTTCATAGAAATTGGCTAGTGTCAGGACAGTAACACTTGAATAAGCAGCAAACAGAATGTGCTCTGCTGTGTGGGCCTTTTTTTTTAGCATATCTGCTGCCAACAGCACTGTTGTGGTATGCAGCCATTTCTTCGGTGCATCAGCCGTAGTAACAGTACCGGTCATTTAGGTACCACATGCATAAGGAAACACATGGCTCTGCACCACAGAGTTTGGTGGGAGCAGAACCTCAGTGAGACAAGCTGGCAGCAAAAGGCACACTCTCTTCGTCCTCCTCAAGGGTGCATGGCAGCAATATTTGTTGGGCCTGCTAATGTGCCCTATTCCTCTTCCTCCTCAAGGGTACATAGCAGCAATGTTTTAATTTGGCCAAGTTCCTTAAGCTAAAACCCCTCCAATAAATTCTAGGTGCCAGCAAGGAATAGGAAATATGCCCTTTCAAAAGCACACTTTCAGCCTGTTATGACCGTAGACAGTGCATGTGGAGAGGCACTGAGCAGCAGTAAAATTTAAAAATACTTCCCTCCCCCACCCCCAAATTCCACAAGATACACAGCATTTTGCCACCTAAAGGACATTCAGCATAGGTTTTACATCAAATGTAAGCTACCAGTGCCTTCAAGCCCTATACTAAACTGTGTCATTATTAGTAGCTCTCCATATGCTTTCCCTAAGCATATTGTCACTATGGCTGCTGGGAACCCTGCCTTTTTTATAGTGGGGCTTTGGAACATACCCAAGCCCCCATTACTGCCAATTTTAATGCCCTGTCTGCAAAGTGCAAACCCGAATCTCCTGCCTATTCAAAAGTCTTTTCATTTATCTGAAATCATTGCTTGTATTATGTATTGTACCACCACAATATTACTGCACAAATGCATAATTCCTTTTGTAATGGCCGAAAGACAGGTACATTCAGAGTTTTGCACATATTTCACTAATTTTCATATATAAGGCCTACATGAAACGCAGATATGATCCACATTTTATTTCAGCTCACCGGCCTGTTTTAAACATTGCAACACACTACATTTCATAACAAAGCTGTACATGCTCTTAACCAGTAACTTTAAATCACAAAATCTATTATTCATTTTTATTTGCATGCAAATACCTGAGAATGAGGCTGAAGAGATGTGTAAGCTTGTGGTACAGCGAATGGATGATTTACTAATGGAGTGTCTTCTGAGCCAAGCTGCTTTAGTCCTATAATTAAAAAAAGACAAATATATAAGCAATGCAACAGAACAGAACTTAACTTTTCAGTATTATTATTATTATTATTATTATTATTATACAGGATTTTTATAGCGCCAACAGTTTGTGCAGCGCTTTACAATATAAGGAAGAGATTACAATCACAATACAATTCAAGACAAGATGGTAAGGAGGGCCCTGCCCGTGAGAGCTTACAATCTAAAACAATCTAAAAGTATTAGTTTAATTATATATTATATTACACAGATCTAAAGTTTAAACATTAAAGGAGAACTATGAGGTGAGTGCTTTTCACTCACCTCATAGTTCTAGCTGACCTGTAACAATGAGACTGTCACAGGTCGGCTCAGTAGATCGGAAGTGAGCGAACACATACCCCCACCCCGCTCCGATCCACCAGCGCTGACTGGCGGAACAGGCGGGGGCGGGTACAGCTGGACTTTAATAACATCTTTTAGAACACACTCTGATCATTGTGTCTTTCTTGGTGTTGTCTATAGGTTTTCTTTTAACAGTTATTGCTATATTAGGGATAGACTACTAACAATGGAAGAAAGAACATTAACTGGCTATGCTGGGAGAAAATTATAGAAAATGTTCAACACCTTAAAAATCCCATTTGTGTGTTGTGTTGCAGAGAGCTAAGGAGATAGAAGGGCTATTTGACTATGCTGGGAGAACTGTAAAGACAGTGAATTTCCTCTGAACATTTGAAGTGGAATCCTGATGGTGTACCATGTGTGTAGCTACATTGCTGAAGAATCCTGGTTTCATAGTTTATTCATGGTAATATAATAAGGCGTCTATTTTAAGAACTAATATATATCTGACAGCTCCTTGCTGTGGAGTGCAAGGAGCTTGTTGAAGGGTCTGGAGCCATTGACCTAATTGTTTCAAGTTCAGTTCTATCCCAATAAAATATTCTGCTAACTGAAGGTTGTGTTAATGTTTTAAAATGATTTCTTTGTGCTAAAGACAAGAACATAACATAGATACTTAAGATAGAACTGATGTTTGGACTTTTCTAACTTCTTCAATGGTTTGTATACAAGTTTGTATACAGGTCATTGCTTATGAGCAGATAACCTTTCCTTTTTATCAGTTTTCCATGAGAACAAATCAATTGGTAACATGTAGGGGGAAGAATATCCTACCTTTCTTTGCGCCTTCTGGGATGATTTTGTACACCTTATATGGATCTGATATATCCAGTTGACTTCTTTCCACTAATTCTTCAAAGTCATTACTCTTATTTAAAGCACATCGTAGCCTCGTCTTCCATGTAGGAGGATCTGGTTTGTCAAGACCTTCCCGAAATTTGCCTTTAAAAAGTGCCCAGGCCTGTAAAATGTGATAAATACATACTTCAATCAAAAAGAAGGATTGCAATACCAACAGATCATTCTGTAGGAGCCAAAACAGCCAAATCAGAGAGTCCAATGCAATCATCAAATACTTTATGTATTATAACATTTTCCCACCATAGCCCTCTCTGTGGACACAGTTACATGGTTACTGAACATTGCACTATTTTAAATAAGATCCAGAGTTCCTAAAAACGCCAGTGGGCTAGAGATACTGGTGAACATGCCCCCACACACATTTTACCTATACAATTTACTATTACTGTATAAAGAGAAGTAGAAAAAAAAATTAGAAAAGAGGCGTTGACCCCTACAACAGTCCACGCTTACGCTAAGAAAGGTGGTGCAGCAGCTGTTACATAAAAGCACATAAAATATATGAAAAGTATTCTCAACAGCGCCACCGCTACTTTAGACATGGTGCTGTGATGTGATGAAATGTTTGGAGAGATGTGGCGAAAGTATTGGAGAGCCAGTAGCAATGCAACACCGCTGGTATAATTGCACTATTCTGGCAAATATTATAGTTCATATAATCTAGTACTGAAGCTTACTTGTGCAACATGGAAGTTTTGCTGCCACATGCAAAATGGATTGAAATCTAGCTCGTTAGCTAGGCATGGCCTGTGGCTCACATTTCATGTATTTGGTGTAACATTACAATTTCTATTGCTCATTTGCTCCTTACCATCTTGTCTTGAATTGTATTGTAATTTGTATGTAATTTGTATTGTATTGTAATTGTCATGCATTCCTTATATTGTAAAGCGCTGCGCAAATTGTTGGCACTATATAAATCCTGTATAATAATAATAATAATACACCTAGGACCAAACTGCTAGGAGAGTACTCCCACAGTTTGCCCTGCTCTCTTTGGTGTACTGACAGAGCAGGCAAACTGCCTCAGCTTCTGCATCTCTGGCTTTGGCCTGCCTTGTCTATGATGTCTGATCTTGTTAGTGTGCTAAGCTGGCCATACACTTCATGAACCAGCCAAAATTCGCACAGTGGGTGCCGCTGTTGACTGGCAAAATTTTTAAACGAACGGTGCTCCCAGTGGCTGCTGTCAGAATACAAAGGAAACTGCGAGGGAAGAATGAAAAAAGTAAAACAGTGTATAGCCAGCTTTACTAAAGCAAGATAGACTGGGGTAGAAGTGGGGCAGCACAAGACAGTAGACTTAAGGAGTGGGCAGGAAGTATCAATACCTAACATGGGGAAGAATCTATCATTTATCAAATGCAAACAATTGTGCATAATACATAATAAATCCTGTATAATAATAATAATAATACACCTAGGACCAAACTGCTAGGAGAGTACTCCCACAGTTTGCCCTGCTCTCTTTGGTGTACTGACAGAGCAGGCAAACTGCCTCAGCTTCTGCATCTCTGGCTTTGGCCTGCCTTGTCTATGATGTCTGATCTTGTTAGTGTGCTAAGCTGGCCATACACTTCATGAACCAGCCAAAATTCGCACAGTGGGTGCCGCTGTTGACTGGCAAAATTTTTAAACGAACGGTGCTCCCAGTGGCTGCTGTCAGAATACAAAGGAAACTGCGAGGGAAGAATGAAAAAAGTAAAACAGTGTATAGCCAGCTTTACTAAAGCAAGATAGACTGGGGTAGAAGTGGGGCAGCACAAGACAGTAGACTTAAGGAGTGGGCAGGAAGTATCAATACCTAACATGGGGAAGAATCTATCATTTATCAAATGCAAACAATTGTGCATAATACATGGCGCTGAATCTAGGATCTATAATCACTATATATCTATATATAACTGACTCTAAATATGGCATGGGTAACATGGTCCTGCATCTGTCATGTATAGATTGGGCTGGAGATTAAAGGGTAGGGTTTATGGAACTAGGGTTTATGGAACTAGGGTTTATGTGACTATAGGCATTTAAGATATAAATTTGACTCTGACTGATGTCACAGCTATATATAACGTATCCATCCATGCTAACTTGCTATGTTATACAGGCTGTAAATACAGCTTTATATTCAACCCATGTGTAACATACGTAAAAAGAAAAAAAAAAAACTCTCTTTGTAACATAAGTCTGGAGCGAATCCTGACGTGTGTCACAGAAGCACTTTTTTTCCTGCCTTTGATTTCTTAAATGTTAAGCATGGTGTATTTTTCAGTAAAGGTGGGTTTCTATTGGAAAACACTGAGCACACAGGAAGTGACTACCACATTACAGTTTCTCCTGCATCAGATAATTGAGCTGCCTATTCCAATGTAAAGCCTCAACATCGTAGTACTTAGAATTAGAAAAACAGACAGCCCTCTGCTGGTAAATGACTCACTGAAAAGTTCTCTTTACCAGGACAGTACATAGTAAGTCAGAAGATGTGGGAGGTGGAAAGAAATCGACTTATTTTCCTATTTTCATTTACAATAACAAAATACTGGGTATTTAAACGTACTGATTTGTCAGTTTTAACATGTTACCATAAACCTTGTATTTATACAGAGAATCATATTACGCTGCTCAAGTAGTTTTACATTTAAACCTTGTGCCTCAAAACTACCATTGCCTCTCATATATCATCTTTATTTACTATTATTTTACACTACTATTTTAAAACAGCATTCTAATTCCAATCACTATTATAGATCAATTATATGATCAATAAATAGTGTATGTCGTTTTTGTATATGCATGGTTTTGCAGCAGCCCTTTCATCTGTACCATTGTCATTGTTGCACTTGATGCAATTACAGGAAGACAGGGGTAGCCAAACCTCAGCCCTCTAGCTGTGGTGAAACTATGCATCCCATCATGCATTTGCCTCTTGGAGTCATGCCTGTGGCTGTCTTGCAATGCCTCATGGGATTGGTAGGTTCACCTCAGCTGAGGGGGACAAAGATGGGCTGCCCCTGCTCTAAGACAATAATGCACTTATGTATTAGTACTACTTCATTATACATTTTGTGGCTGATGTATAAACGTTCCACCCAGCATATAGCTTGATGAATGCCATTTGCACAGAATTCCAGCTGTTCACGCGGCATTCCTATGCTCCTGGGTTCCATATAGTGCCAGGAATTCTGTGTATCATCATTTTATTAGAATTCCTGACAAATGTTTTTTCCAGCTGTTTGTGTCCCACTGGGAAGATTCAGCTTCCCTTTTTGTCCAGGTGACCATTGTCACTGAGCCAGAAACCAATGGGAAATCCTAAATTTTACAGTTGTCACCCAACCAAGAGGTATTTGCTGTACGTTACCTGCATGTTATGTTGCATGTTAAGATGTATTGCAGTAAGACAGAACATTAATTATCATTTGGCTGCCAGCGCACTACAACAGACCTAATTATGAACCTGCATCTTTTTTTTTAGCCCACCACAGTACACAAATGGCTCATATTTGTACGTTTTGGTACATTGGAGATGTGCACTGAGATGCCATTCAAAATGAAAATGTGGGCAATGCAAATAAGTAAACCTGGCTTAAAGCTGACTTGTACCTCTTTTCACTAAAAAAATGACATAAACATGCAGCCCTGCAAGCTGATATTAAATCATCTTACATTCATTAGTTAAACATTTCTTGCTTCTACCTACAATTACTCTTTTTTTCCTGGTTGAGTAAGGCACTGGTGATGTAGCCCTGGCCTCACAGATGCATTCTGGGAAGGCTTCATCACCAGTGACTTCCAGGGAAATCTAATCTGCAAGCTGAAAAATCAAAAACGAGATCTCGGGGGAAAGGCATTTTTTCCCCATAGACAATACGCACTGTCACATGTTCCTGGATGTAGACCCAGAGTTCTGGGAAGTAAAGGAGGTGGAGTCATCTGCCCATAGTAAAAATGGCCACTGTGAGAAGAATGGGTAGGAAAATAAAAATAAGGTATGCAAAAAATAAAATGCCTCCAATTATCTAAGTGTTTGTAGATTGTCATTACTGAACATTTCTAAAAGTGTATTTGTTGTCATTTTTAGCTATATATGTACTTTGAGTAACAAAACAGTGAATGATTATGCATAAGCTTGCAAATGTATTCCTTTAATCTTTTCTTATTAAATCAACCCCTGGGGCTTCCATTCCTAATATCTTCTTCTGAAAATACTAGTTGCCTAGCTATCATGCTGAGTAAGTGGCTATAGTTTTTTTTATCAGTCACTGACCTGCAAAAAATAAGTATGCAAATCAGGAAATCTGACTTCACTATGACCTTTTCAATCGGCATAGGTTGTCTAGATCAGTGTCTCAGAATACCGATGCCACAGACAGCCAGGCAACTAGAATTTTCAGAAGGGAGTCAGCGTTAAGGAATTTGCGTGTTCTGTCCATACAGGTTTTCTCTAACTAAGACAGGTTCGTAAAAAATTCCAGGAGCCAGGTCGCCAATGCTTCTGAAAAATTACAGCTGGCGCCTAACTTTTAAAGTTTTCTCTAGTTGTTAATGGAGCTGACTTCACCCCTGGACCAAGGCTTGTTTCTCTACCCCTGGACTAAGGCTTGTATCTCCAGAAAGGGATATCTGGACTAAGGCTTGTATCCCCACCCCTGGACTAAGGCTTGCATTTCCACCTCTGGATTAAGGCTTATATCCCCACTCCTGGACTAGGGCAGTATCTCAACCCCTGGACAAAGGTTTGTATCTCTACCCTTGGACTAAGGCTTGTATCTCCACCTGTAGACTAAGGTTTGTATCTCCACCCCTGGACTAAGGCATGTATCTCCACTCCTGGACTAAGACTTGTATCTCCACCTCTGGAAAAAGGCTTGTATGTGATACCATGTCTGGAGCAGACTTTGATTTTCTGTTCTAAGTACTCTTGGAAGTCATGGATAAAAGGGTCCAGAGATGTGTCAGTGGTCGCTGTTCCAAACACAGGATACCCCAGTGTAGAGCAGAAAAGAATATCAGTGAGCACTGATGTCTGAGACTACCAGGCTGTCTTTGTAGTATCTCTATAGTGGGCATTGTACACTGCTGCTAATACTATGCAGAAGGACTCAGACTACACTGGACACAGTGCCAGTCACTGTTTAGTACAGGTCCTTAAAACACTAAACTTGAAGAAGTAACAACTGTATTTGTATTATATATTTTATTATAAAGCCATGCTCTTCTAAATACACAATTTGGTTAAATAAAGCAGTGCACTTTCTAACACTTTGAATGGTCGAAGTGAGATATTTCTTAAGATTAGTGCACATAGATTCACTCTCACTTGTTTCCATATATATTTAGAAAGACGACTACACAGTTTGCACCACAAACCACAAATTCACATAAAACAGATCCATTCAAAGCCACAGGCAGTAAAGTACAAGACTGGAGAATATGAATGGACTCATTCACCAGCCAGTCAGATGTACACTTAAATGTCTTTTATAAGACATGGTAAATATTGTTATTGCATTGTTCCGGACATCAACAACCATTGTGATTCAGAGTCTTACTCTCCTTAATTTGCAAGGACAATAGAGGCCTTAGGGTTATGATTTACTCAGGGTTAGGAGTCAGATATGTGGGAACATCTGAGATGAGGTGGTTGTATACTTTATGTAATCAGCTTACCTGTTCCTTTAAACCAAATCTATACCTCTCCTTCTTAGTAAAGATGAATGGGATCACTATTCCGGTCTGTACACCTCAGTACACTCTTATTTTCCCTTAGATCGTTATATTTTCTCTTATAATCTTCATCAGACTTTAAAAGCTGCCTGTATATTGTCCGTTTATATCTCCACTTTACCCATCCAATGGTTTTCATTGATCCCGACAGCACTTTATGCTAATGCATTTGGCTTCTTTTAGTACATCTACTCTAATACTTATTCCTTAACGCTGAGTGTATTTTGTAAAAATGGATACTGTGACTGATTCGCTGGATGTACATGTACTACATGTATAGTTTTTTTCTCTTGTGCAGCCTGTGAGCTAACCAAGAGAAAACAACTTGAATCCACCATCCCTGCTAAACTGCTTGGATCAAGAAAATTTCCCTGCTGCCTACTGTATTCTGACAAACAGTACCTGTGGCTTTCCGAATACACAAACAATGACTGTAGTTGATTGGCTCCAGTCACTGATCAACCAACAGTTTTTCTCCCGAAAAACTTATACTCACAGTTAGAATTTCATCAAATTCACAGTAATTGGCCCAAATTCTACCAAAGTTAAAACTTTGCAACACCCCTGAGGCATGCATGTTTGTGCACATCAAAAGACTTTGTACATTTTTTTTATACTCCCCTTGATGTCTGATAGACAAAGATATATAGAGAAATGTTTGATTGTCTGATAATTAAGTTGCAGGAGTGATTTTATAAATATTTGGTGGTTTCAAATGATGACTACCGCAACTCATGGAGTATGTGAAATAGCAAACAGCCTGCAAACAGTAGCAGTAGTTGGATTCTTTCTCTTACATTATCACTCATAAAAAACAATTAGTTGCAAATGCTATCATTAATTTAAGACTGGAATTGTCTTTTTCTTGGATTTGCACAGCGTGGCAATGGATTTACATTATCTGTGCATTTGGGGAGTCTTTAGATGCTAGGAGGGAAGGAATATTGGTGACAGTTTGCAATGACCTTATCTGGACAGTTTCAGCATTTTAGTTTGCATTGATCTTTATCTGGGTTGATATATACTGTTCAGGACTTATTCTGACAGGGGCACACGCATTGCTGTCAGAATACAGTAGTCAGCAGGGGTTATTCTCCTATCCATGCTGTTAACACGTATGGGGGAATCAAGAAGTTTCTTTTGCTCTACCTCCAGGATTGAATGAAATAAAACGCACAGTGTATGGCCAGGTTTATTTTGGGGTTTCTTCGAGGGAGGTGTTACACTGCCTGAACGTTTATAATAAAATAATTTGACTTAATAAAAAGATATCCCTGTAAGTTCATCACAAGTCTCCATTTAGTCTTTTATGCATATGGCATTTTGTCTTAGGAGAGGATGGCACCGCACTAACTGCTTTAGGAAAGTAACAGAGTCAGTGTAGGGGATATATA
>NW_017307014.1:326060-353185 GCF_000935625.1 Nanorana parkeri
TATATAGATATATATATAAAGGGTTATATTATTTTGGATGCCAACAAGATTAAATGCATATGTGCACAATTTATGGTATTTATGTTTGAAGGTAAACTTACAGTGGTTAATATTCAGCACAAAGAGACAAGTAGCTTTAGTTTAATTATTTATTATAAATTTGGAATTGTGGGATTATTAAGTACTGAGCAAAATATTAAAACTTCATTAGGGTTAGGGAATAAAAGGACAACCGCCATTTCTACACATGTATTTATTGAATAGTTGTAAGAAAGCTCAGAGTTAATTCTTATTTTATATTGCTTCATAACAAAAAATTCTAGTGGTCTGACACATTTCCATGCTATGTAACAAAATAGAGGGTTAAGCTATTGCATTCATACCTCTCAACCAATTAAAAACAGAAAGAAACATTAAACCTCTACCAGTGCTTCCAAGCACCACCTCAAATATGTGCATGTTCACATACCACTTTCAACACTTTGGCTGAGCTTTAGTGGCTTCACTTTACACACCTAGTCTGGGACAGTCCCATAGATTTCATGATGGTTGGGACTTATGATGTGTTTCATGACTTAAAGGGGTCTATTGATAAACAATTTGCACAGCCATTCACCCTGTGAGGCTCTGTGAATATTGATTCTGTGCGAATAGGGGCAAAAACTTCTTAGTATATTTTCTTTTCAGGTTGATTGTAATGTAATACTACATTACGGGCTCTAGATGGAGCTGAGGAGCATAGGAAATAAGTATTAGTTTCCTGTGCCCCTCAGCTCCATCTAGTAGCCATATTGCAGTATTACATCACATTACATTCAACCTAACAAAAAAATATACTAAGAAGGTTAATTTTTGCTCCGATTCGCACAGTATGAATGTTCACATAGATTGGCAGGGTGAATGGCTATGCAAACTGTTTATAAATAGACCCCAAGGTGTCTAAAAGAGGATCTTTCTGTGTTATCTATTCAGATTCTTAAATTTAAAGACTGATTTAGAGGCATGAAAGAGAGACACTGATTGTTAAGGTGCAATTTAGTTCATCCATCAGGCACTTCAGTGCCAAATCAACAGTAATGTGTAGTTAGGATAATAATATATCTAAAGGTACCCTGCATGCAACCAATGATAGGACTGTCAGATGAACTGCCCTAAATACACACCTTAATGTTTACTTTATAATGGTTTCTTGATTAAAAGAGTCTGTAACAAATCTGTTTAGAATACCTTTAACATCAGACACTCTTTTTCAATTTGCATTTTGCCCTTGAAACATGAAAGGGAGGCAACTCACTGGTTGATATTTGTAAATGTATGGCCACTGTTTTCACCAAACTCTTATTCACAAGGCCCAAAGGGTGTTTTACCATACACTACAAACAGTGAGTACATAAATCACTTTCCAGCTTACTAGAGAAACATGAACTGTAAAATATAAATGCATCACATTCTGGTCTTCATTTTTAATTCTCTTAAATTGTAAGCAATTTTATCTTTGATGCCAATGTATTTTATAGATCAGATTTTCTGACAAAATGCAATAAAATGTGTCAGCAGAAGGGATTTTACCCCCGATGCAAATGACTTCTTTAGAAGAATCACAATCATGCACATCAGCAGACACAGATTAGTCATTAGTCTGTAGTGTAAAATGTGACCTATCTATCTGCGGCTCATTGAGTCTTGGAGATAAGTTACCTTGAAAAGAGCAGCATCTTCATCTCTGTTGTAGTCCTGTTTGCCGGCATGTTTCCAAGGTATACGAAAAATGCTTCTGTCATCATTCTCCCACACCAATCCCGGATACTTCCCGCTGTCAATCTGGTCAATCAACCATTGCCTCAGTTTTCCATTTCCACAGCTGATCGGGGTCATTCCACAAACTCCGTCTTGGTTCATACCAGTCTATACACTTTGTTTTTGACGACTGTTAGGAGAGAAGCATTGACATTTCTTTAATAACTATAACCAGTAGACTTTAGTACTTTACAAGTGCTGTGATATGCCACCTTATACTTGAAAATTTTATGTTTTCTGTAGCATTTAGGTACTATGTAAAAGGCAACAGAACATTTGATCAGAGTATAGCCCATCACAGACCTTACAAACTCCATTAGATCCACCACTATGTAGTGCAAAGGCCTGCCTGATTGGATACAAATTGATTAGGTAGGTCCTCATATTACATAGTTTTCCTAAATCTAAATTTTATTGAACAAAGAATGTACGCACAGCTTATAACATGTATGGCGACCCTATAGGGATTTCCAGGTACCAGTTCTCATGACATTGGATCAGTAAATTTGGCTGCTGTCGTTATACCTAAAAGCTTCTTTATACAGACATCAGATGTTTCTTTTTCAATTGAATCTCTATTTATCCTCTGTTAACGTATATATTGTTCCTCCTCAACACCTGCTGTGCACAAAGGAAGTCCTAGGAGAGGTCTCTGCAGTTTAACAAGAATAGTTCCTGAACATTTAAAACAATTCTAATATCAGGAAACAGGTATAAATAGCCAGTAACACTTTATTGTATAATGTAATGTGGTTTGAGCCACAATAAAACATCAGATTTTAAGCTAAAATAAATACGTTTAAAATGATCCTTCTTTACTTAAAGATTGAACTCAATTTAAACTACTGTGCACAGATCAAAGTAAGATGACTGATTGATTGTGTTTCACTACATATTGTGGTTAATTACTAAAGGCAAATAGACTGTTCAATTTGGAAGATAATTTTCCTTTAGCTTAGTGAATATGGTGAAAATTCACTTCGCAAAGAATACCCAATCACATGCAAGAAAAATATTTAAAAAAATACTATTTCTGTCACATGATTGCATGATGGAAGTCAGTAGAGCTTGACCTCATTCACTATGCAAAGGGAAAATTCCCTTGCAAAGCGAACAGCCTATTTGCCTTAAAGGAGAAAAATTGGGGTAGTAAAATGTTCTCTGCATAATACTTTGAGCCGCAGTGTCACACGACAGCTCTATAGTTGAGAGCTGAGCGATCACGAACCGCTGATTGCCCAGCTTATGGTCTTCTCCCTGCAGAGAGGGGTGACTGTCATTCATCACTTCCCGCAGGGATTCCACCTCTCTATTCCTTGTCTTACCCTCCAATGAGCCCTGGAGGAATAGAGAGGTGGAATCCCTGCGGGAAGTGATGAATGACAGTCACCACTCTGGGGGGACACAGCTGGCTCTAGCTCTAGAGAGGCAGAGCCAGCAGTCAATCAGTCAGTATGGTGGATCCTGACAATTTTGTCAGGATCTTTCCCAGCTGCAGTGCAGTTCTGCAGTGTTAGCATATAGCTGGACATATGCCGAGTTGGTAAATGTACTCCTTTGACCCAAAAGAGGACTAAAGCCAAAAAAAATGCTTTGGCTTTAGTTCTCATTTACGTAAATCAAAAATATAGTCTCTTTTGAATCTTCATGATTGGCTTCACATGACTACCTAATCTAGTAGGTAGGTTGTGTAGGTACTTACTGTAGCTACACAACGTAACACAAAAAATTGCAATTGCTATTCCGTTAAAGAAATTCATCATGAGCTCTTAAGTCCCATTAAAATAAACAGTATGTGTATTAGATGGCATACATTTGCATTCACAGAATGACTACCTATATATATTGAAGAAAATCATCATGCATGTTGTACGATTTTGCATATTTTTGCTTTAGCAGTGTACATACAATAAGAATTGGATGGGTACATATTACATTATAATGTTTTAACAGACCATTTTTTGGTTGGCATTATGGTACAAAGCAGGTTCCCGCGTTAGCTCTTAATGCGTTTAACAGGTTTTGCTATGCAATAGTGAAACCCACCAGCCCCACCATCACTCCTGATGACAGATACGTATGGCAGTTTGCCTTTAGCGAATACGCTTACTCATATTTGGTGTACTTGTCTGGCTACATCAGTATTGGAAAATCATTTGCAGAGTTATTGCTAAATAACAGTCTATCTCATTCATTTTACAGTCTATTCTTTTACATATTTCCCATGCACAGTAGAAGCTTCTCCCTCTGCTTGCAAAGGGTAAAGTGTGTAGTGACGTAGACTGCATGTGCTCTTTTCTTCAATCACTGTATAATGATTAGTCCAGGGCTGGACAAATCCTAGGAATCAGGTAGCCAATGCTCCTTAATAATTACAAATGGCGCCTATTTATTATTATTTTTTAGGTTTTCTATAGTTGCTGTCAATAGAGCTGGCTCTTGCTGGCTGCTGGATTGGACAGAATTACCAAATACATTTGTCCACCCCTGGATTAGTGTCTTTAATGTTTAGTAAAAAAGAATCTATCAAATTAGGGTTGGAGAAAGATCAGAATGGAACTGAGCCTTGATGCTTGGAGGTGGAGCTGACAATTCTGCAGCTGCTTCTCTTAGTGCTGATTTACATGACTGTAAATAAACATAAGCATGCATCTAATTTTGTGGTAGCAAAACAAGTGTACTTAAATCATGTGGTCTGATGAAGCTAGAATGTAGTAAAACGTTAAAGGTTTTTTCTTCAATCTGTTGTTTCTGGAGCTCACTGAAGCAGAGGATATGTTGAGGACCTGGAGCAAGCTGTTAGCTAGAGTTTGAGCTCAACTGTTGGAGCTCCTCTAGAGTTGGATCTAGCAAACATGGGGAACTGACAACCCTGCATGAATTTATTGAACACACCCATCAGGCCCATCAACTACAGGCTGCCTGCATAAATCTACAGGATGGGGGTGGCTACAAGACCAGAAAATTGTGGAAATGTCACCAGCACACCAGTCCTTTCAGGATAGGAAAAGCGTCCATATGACAAGAAACTTCAATAAATGAAGCTTTTGCTATCCTAAAAGAACTGGGGTGCTGGTGACATTTCTACAATTTGCTGATATTTGCGGCGCCATCCGCAGTCACTGTGAACACCCCCTCACTACAAGGAACTTTCGGTAAGGCGTGCAACAAGGATAAGTATTTATTGGCTACAGGACCAGTCACCCTGCACAAGGGGAGAGAACAGAAATGACCGGTCTTTATTACAGGAAACTCTTGCACAAAATTTCACACTGGATTACTGCACAGATCTGGAAGAAATACACAAAGCACACCAAGAAGTAAGAATACACATTCCTCTTTTTTGCTTATCCCCGATTCTAGAGCTATGTGTTATATTGACATGCAAACACACACATTTACCAGTGGTAATGAGGACTGTTCTACAATTGTCAAGAGATTTAGAGCTTTCTACAGGATTGTATGTTGTTTAACTGTACAGCAGTGTTTCACACATCACTGAGGCTACAACAAAGTCAATGGTGCATATAGGCAGCCTTGTTTATTTATAAAAAAAATACGTTGAAGGTGCTATTATTTAAATTACTGTGATCTTTAGCTGCCATCAAATTTGTCAGGTAAACAACTTTATTCCATAGTTCAGAATCCTAAAGAAAATGCAGTATTACTGTTTAGGGCGGACTTTCCGTTTTTGAGATGCAGGATTCTGGAACTGAAGAAGTTGAAAAAATAGCAACTGTAACTATAGACTGATGGCTGGGTCCATATCTTGTGAATGATTACAGCCCCATAGAAGTACAAAATGTCTTAAAGAACCACCAGAATAAGTTGTGGCTCACATACATAGCTGGACTAAGTATGGAGCTAGCCTACTGTAGAATCATGGTACCATAGGAACCTTATACATAGAAAGGAATACGGTTCTCTAGAAAATAATTCCATCATTAAAGATATTTTCTTACATTAACAATCGTGAAGGCAAATGTATTCTGTACACATATTTTTCTTATTGGTCCTTTATCTACTGTGCCTTGTCAATATCAAGGCACAGTAGATATAGGTATACGTATAGATATAGCCATATTTCATGCAAAATTAAATTAACATCCATGCACAGAAACAAGTTCCTCTGGCTAATATTAAGTCACAATATCAGTTAAATTAAATGATTCTGGACATTTGGTTAAAACCCATCTTAAAGTTTTTTTTTATTCAGATATAGCAGTAGATTTCTCCAGCACTTGTCAAACACTTGGCAACCTACTGTCAATGAGAGATAGTGAGGTTTATTTTCTGACGTTCTGATGTTCAAAGCTACAAAACATTCAAATCCCATATTCTTCTTTGTTGCCTGTTCACACCTGAGTGCTCAAGCACCTGATGCAAAACAGCCATCACTCCAAAAAGTACAGGAGCCTTTTTCAGGAACAATCAAGCGTTTGTCCCCATAGACTCTAATGGCAGCACCTGAAAAAATCCTTGCTTCAGGTGAGCCATAATGGCTATAGGGCCAAAAACACTAAATTTAGCATATGTACATAAAAACATTTGTACACATGTGAAAGAAAAAAAAACGTGTAAATTGCCTGACTATGCTCAGGCTTAGGTGTGAATGCAGCCTAAAGGAAGAAAGGCTGTTCACTTTTCTAAGGGTATTCATAAACAACACACATAACTTACTTTAATTGTGCAAAGTAAACCTACATTTTGAAAATTGAACATTCACTTTGCTAGTTAAACAGCATCTGTTCTTTTAGTAAATCAACACCAGTGTGTCTATTAACTGGGTCAGAAGCTGACTGAAATAAACCCTGGTCCAGTCACAGGTCTTAGGAACTAGATTGGTAGGACCATGGGGAAGAAAAGTAGCCCCCTCCAGAAGGAAGGACAGCATCAGCACCAATTCAGAAATGAATTGAGGATCTACAGCCGAGTGATACACAAATAACATAAATTTTTGTTAATAGTTAAGATACTTGAATGGATTTCTAAGATTTAACTCCTGAGTTTAGTGTCACTTTAATTATAGTATTGAATGTGAAATTGAAACAACACATAAAGACTAGTCTCCAAATTATCTGAGAACTAAAATACTTAAAAAGTGTACAACTCTTAAACAAGGTGGAAAATGTTATTTCACTTGAACTTCACTTTTCTCTTTTCAAAAACATTTTTTATTGAGGAGCAAAAAAGGAAAAAAAATATAACATGTTGAATAGGTTACATTGCAAGTAAAGCTACTTTATCATATAAAAGAGAGATATAGGATGGACAAAAAAACGTTGGTTATTAGTGGCCAGCCAGCAGCTCGGGTTCCAAAACACGAAGGAATCATTGAGAGAGAAGGTTCCGGGGGTGATTCTAGCTGGGTCAAGGGATCATTAGAGAGCATACTAATGATGTACCCTGAGGTTAAGGTGAAGCTTTGCATACGTTTTTGTTTGGTTAAAGTGGGTAGAGTGCCAATGAACGGCTCTCAAACTTCAAGAAGTTTCTTAGTTTGTGTTTTGGAACATAATTTTAAAGCCTGAATCTGGTATTCATTAGTGGCTCCTCCCATAGAAGTTTGTATACTATAGCCACTTCCCAATTGCTCACTTGTGGTAGAGAACTTTCTTTAACAAATGTAAGTCACTGCAAAGGTTTCAGAACTCCCCAAAGTACAGACAGTGCCAAGTACTGCAATTGTCACCTTCAACAATGTTTGGTAGGTAGGTGGTCTGGTGACAGGGGTCATCTAACTTTTAAGACCACCTTGGTAAAGCAAGATCTACCAATATTTATTGTATTTGTTAAAGGTCCATTTTAAGTAGATGCTAGTTTAACCATAAGGCAGTTTCTTACATGTTGGAGACTCTATTGGTGAGGCTTCTGTACTTGAGTTCCTAGGTCTGCTGTGTACATTATATGTGATTCGCACTCACCACAGGAGTTAGATTGTAAGCTCTTTTAGGGCAGGGACTCATATGTAAGCACAATCTGTAAAGTGCTGCGTAAATCGTTGGTGCTATATAAATACTTTTAAGAAATAAATAGTAACAGGAGTTGCTGGAAGACACAAAGGTGGCTAAGAATATCCATAATTCCAAGATGAACAGGTCAGAAATTATGTCATTCTGACAGTATATAAGCCACAGAAGAAACCAGTGGCTGCTTCTGCCCAGCAAGTTCCACCTATACCTAGCATATAACTTTCAGGTGGACCAGATTTTAGACTGAGATTGAAAAGTGAAAAACATATTCTGATGCATTTTCAGAATCCACAAAGCTGATGTACTCGGATAAGGATACATATTTTCAAAAAGTTAACAGTTTTAGTTGAGTTTCAGTTGAGTTGAGATTTGAAAATTAGTCACATGGCTAAAATAAAGATACTTAATATTGTGTTAAGCTTGATGAACTGAGTCTAATGTGTAGGTTATATTAAACATTACGGGAAGGGGATTTATCAAATCAGAATCAGACAGAATCTGGAGCAGTTGCCGATCGTAACCAATCAGCTTCTCTACTCAGTTTGTTCAGTTAAACTTTGAGAATGAAAGCAAGAAGCTTGCCATGCACAGCGGCTCCAGATTCTTTCTGCTCCAGTTTTAATAAATTCTCGTCCTCTACATGTCTTTTTTTTGTGTGTATAAGGTGTATTTTTGTTTGTGCTTATATATTGTACATTGCATGTCCTGCCTGGGTGTTTGTACCCACATTCCTGTCTAAATTGGCCTTAGCATGTATGCATGTAAGACTGGGACCTTAGATTGTTTGTTACTTCAGCACAGGGGGTGATGTGAATGTACAATATGTAAAGCGCTGTACAAATACCTGTAATAAATAACACTAATATGCTTTACGCTTTATTAGATTTTACAATTGTTATCATTTTTAAGGCAAAAGATGTCAAGCATCTATTTATATGGGGGGTTTTTTGGTAGCACCCTCAGATAAAAAAATTAAATATACAGTATATATATATATGTAGATAGATATATCGATCTATATACATATCTATATATATAATAATGGCATAACCAGTATTTTTTTAAACTAAAAAACTAGCCCACTCTGCTTATGCTGTAGATTGAACACCATACTGTAACCAGCAACAGTCCATGGGATCGACACTTATGTTCTTATCTTTAGGTTGTACCTTCATCAGCATGATACTCATTGAAGACTTTACATCTAGTTCTACAGTTCTTATCTAACTCATTAAGTAACTCATTCAGCAACAGACAGAAAAGTAAAGCAATGATGCAAAGCAACAGCAACTACCTAATAGCAAATAATCAAATGTTGTATTTTTGTACCTGTTTATAGCGTTCAGACCAATACAAAGTAACTGCAGTCACAGTTTTGGTTTAAAATCGCCATCCTGACACAATCACAATGCCACACAGGTATGTACTAATGGGTGACTTTATCTCACTAACTGATAGTTAGTAGGTTATCACCATATCGTTAATAGTTCCTAAAGCAGTATAATGGCAGAAAAGGACAAATGTATTCTGCATAGAAGACTGAAAATTATGCAGAGTAGCACTCTGGCGAAATCTTAGAGCGGTTAGGAACTTTCACTATGAATCTCTGGAGATCATTGGTACCCTTTCATGTCTAGAACTGTGCATGTGACATCGATCATCAATGCAAGTACAAGAGACCCTGCCATAATATAACATTCTGCTCTGACTCTGAATTATATGTTGATGATTACTCTAAAGCACAGTAACCTATTGCAATAAAAATAATTAATAAAAAAATCTAATACCACATGTCCACTATCTAGGGAGAAAAAATCTAATTGCATCAAAATGTAATATAAATCTAAATTAATACTTAACTGGTAATGCTTGTACCATAATTCTATAAAGTTTTTTTAAATGATTAAAAACTGTATGATATAATTAATCCCTTTTTATGAGATAATTAATCATTTAAAAAAGGAAATATTACATATACTCTTCTGTGCGCTGTCTTTTTTTTCTTCCCTTTAAGAACAACTAGTATACAAGGCAGAAGAGGAAGTAATAAGTTCAAAAGTTAAAACAAGTGATGCTAAGAGAGGAAGAGAGGGTGTATGTCTTACCTCTCCTCTGCAAGAGTTGAGAGTGAGCGATCACTTTACGGAAACCTCGAATATTAAACGGTACTGCCAAAAAAAAAGGGGAACTTACCTTACCTTTCCTTTATGTGAGCTTCGAGATGGGCGTTGACTATAAGTAGGAGGAGATAGCATCGCAGAGAGATGCATGTCTGTAGTCAGCTCTCAAACTCCCTGGAGCCCTCAAGTGCTTCAGTATGTAATACACACTATACAGAAAGACATACAATGTGGGAAACCCCAAACACTCTACTAAGCTGCTAATGACATTTACTGTAACACAAGGTTCAGGAAAGTTCTTTCAATCATCAAGCGCTTTGCTTATACGACACCCACATTAAAAATGCATTCAATTAATACCGGGTGACAAACAGTTTTACTGTAAAGCACTTAGTACAGTCCTCAGTTACAGATGTGCTCTTTAAGGGAAATAAAGGTGATTACAGTAATTATATTATTTTATTAGCTTTAGATATTAGATCTGGCAATGATAATATTGGAGAAAGGGATACTTCTCAGAAAAGAAATGACATATGTATTCATAAACAAAATACGTTATATATATAGTTGACATATTAACTGATAACCACAATTAATGCACAGATTACAAATATTATTCAAATATTTTAAAACATTGATATATATTTCTCCTATGTGCTATATTAGCAGTTGTTTAGCACAGAATGCACTGTCGATATTAAGAAACCAAAATACAAAATGCCTTTTTTAATTTGTATAAAAGTTCAATATTTTATGTATTTAGTGATAACACTTTAAATATTACAGCGATAACCATTATTATTAATAATTAAAATAAGTGTTAAGGGTAATAATCACACATGTGGTGATTGGCAATTACCACATAATGTAATAATAACGTGGTCTTGTTATTATTATGAGATGTTACATTCTTGTATAGTAATTAAGATCTACAATGTTTGCTTGTGGAGCAGTTTCAAGCCCCAGTGAAGGAGGTCACCCTGGAGTGGGGTTGCCCTGTTATACTTTGCACACTTTGGTATTTCCGATGGAAAGCTTGTGCTATTTCTGCTTAGCTGCCATTTACATCTAGAATGCGAAGAATGGTGTTATAATATCACCATTTTAAGGGAATATCAATTATTTTGTTCCACACGATGCTAACACTTTATTTAAAAAAATGGAGGGGGGGATGTTCATTTGAATAATAGCCAAAACCTTACGTTAATTCTCAATGCAAAAAAAAAAAGATATTGTTATAAAGTACAGTATCCTCTAACAACCACATTTCTGTTTACTGCAGTCCAGTGAGATTTATGACTGGTTACTATGCATTATTGCACCTTCAGAAAGTTTGGAGTTTAAGTGATACCCTTTATTGGCTAACTTAGTTTTTTAAAGATGAAAGCTTTTGGGATGCCTTAGATCGGTCTTCAAGCTTTATACATTAAAATGTATACATAGAATGGATCTAAGGCTTCCCGAAAGCTTGCATCTTTAAAAACTTAAGTTAGCCAATAAAGGGCATCACTTAAACCCCAAACATTCTGCATTAATTGATGGGTACCACAGTATAATACTTTACTATCTATTCCTGAAAAGGCCAAGCAATACTTAGTTGTTTTATGTGTAACACTACCAATCACTCAGATATCAACTTTCAATATCAAATTATAGAGTGAATAACAAAAGCCATCTACTAATTGCTGACTATGTGCCAATTAATATTATTCCTTTCTTTAATGTTATTAAATGTATGCAAACATTTTCCATTGGTAGCTGCTTTACATTTCAATATTCAAATATACGCTGTAGATACCTTCATAAATCCATGCCATGCCACTCACATAAAGGTGAACATCCTGAAAGCTATTACGGTACAGAATGAAACAACCAAATCAGTATCAAACCTTATTTGTACAATCATAAGCCATTATTCTATCACTCTGGTAATGGAAGTAATACACTAGTTCAGCCATGTGGTGTTGCTGCAGTGTAAAGTATTTTCACACTAACCTAACCTACTGTAACACTTATCATAGGCTAGATGTACAGTTTGTGTCGAAAACAGACCTTCAACATTTTCAAACATAATAATTATTTTAAAGTACATTAGGACACCAAAAACAGTCAGTTTTTTTTTTCTTAATAAAAACATTTTGTAATATTAATGTTGAAACAAATTACAGGTGAACTGCAGACAGAAAGCTAAATACGCATAGGTGGACCATCTGACAAACCAAAGGGTTTGTAAATCTGTCCAGCCATTATTAGCATTCATATATCTTTGCCAAAAGGCACAGCTAGGAGGATGACACCATTTCTCTTTCGGAGTTAAAGAATGCAGTTGTGTCACCTTCCTGTCTACCACCTGATGATTGGAAAAAGAGAAAGGAGAAAGGAGAAATATACTAAAAGGTCTCAACTCTACTCACTGTGCTCCATCCTTCAGTTAGCAGATGTGTATGTGGTGCCTTTCCCTCTTCCAGTCCGTGTGAGGCTGTGCATGAAGATAGTGGCTGATATTGACAGATTTGGTTTTTTTTTCTTAGAGGCTGGAACTAAGGACAGTGGGCTAATGGGTAAATACAGCTCTGGATACATGGAATTACCTGCAGAAGACAAAAAGGGTATTTACTAGTTGAAGCATTACCAACATTTGTTTGAAATCACTCAGTGGTCAGTCAGGTAATTTTCCCTTTCTAAAGTAAACCCGGCTTTGCTAAAATTCTTACGTTTGGTTTATTTATGTTTGGTTTATTTTTGTGGTTTATTTATTCAGTTGTAGATCTTTGCATCCCATTGTTAATGTATAAACTACATTATTACTTTTCCCTCAACAACAGCGAAATTTTTTGGGAAGCTCTGGGATCTGATACCATATGGTGCCCTGCACTCTGCCTACAGGTACTCATTTTTTAAGTTTCTTCTGTGTCTAGCTTTTAGACCCATGTGGGCTTTATCCATATAGTTACATGACTAGCAATGCCTTCTGTGTCTGCCTGTTAGATGCATGGGCTCCACATTTATATAGTTACATGACAGGCAATGCCTTCTGTGTCTGCCTGTTAGGAGCATGGGCATCACATGCATATAGTTACATGACAAGCAATGCCTTCTGTGTCTGCCTGTTAGATGCATGGGTACCCCATTCAATTAGTTAAATGATAGACAATTCCATTTCGCGTCTACCTGTTAGACGCATGGGTACAACATCCGTGTAGTCAAATGACTGACAATTCTCTCCCCACCCCTCTTCCATACACATCTCCCCGCCCAGCTCTTAGCAACTAGGGATGCTCTAGCTGGCATCCCGCCTGGGCAGGAAGCCTACCAGAGCATCCCAGGTTGTGAAGAGCCAGATGGAGAGATGTGTAAGGGCCATACACATCTCCCCATGTGGCTCTTAGCAACCAGAGTGCGTGGGGAGAATTGTATGCAGACTAAATGCTCTGGCCAGTGTCCCGCCCAGCTCCTGGCAACCAGTGACATTACTGGTTGCCAAAAGCTGGGCGGGACGCCAGGGGCGCAATGTTTTTTAGATAGACCTCTGCTTTACATCAATACAGTATACAAAAGTAATAGGGATGTTGACAGGAGGAATTACTGAGAATTCCTGTGAATCAGACAAGATTCGAGCTGCGGTTGACCCTGTTTCCCCCCCTCCCCAGCTCAATAACCGTATTTAAAAAAGGAGCTGGGTGAAAAATTGTCAGCAGCACAGTGACTGCAGTCATCATTTGGGTATTCCAACGGCCGCGCTACCACAGCTGACTGAATACAACAGCCATCAGGAGAGATAACCTCATGCACGCTTTAAGATTTAGCATGGATGGGAAATCGAGTGGTTTTCTCCCATTCAGACCAGATACTCTGTTGTTTTGCAGGGACAGCATTGTGATCAATTTGCTTTACATGACAGGCTTGCTTTAAGAGCATGTCTTCTGATTTTGTTCTTTGTTGAACAGAAAAAGATTGCCAGGTGAGCTCCACATTACCCCCAGGGAATCTGCACGAGTGTACATTTTTTGGTCACCTCTGATTGGCAGAAAACTTTTATATACTATTTTCTGGCATATGCATTAAAATAAAGACATATTTAGTGATCATAACACAGACAGCTCGTGACCATACAGCTGTCTATGGAACAGTCGGGGAATCTGCCGTTCTGCAGCTGAGCTCAACACCACAGAACATTTTTTTCTACCTTTTATAAAAACACATCTGTTTAGTTGCTTTGTCTGCAGCTGTGGATTAAATGGTAATTTGTTTCATACTGAAAAAGTCATTTTTAGCAGTTATAAGTACCCATGGTGGAAAATCATCTGCTGTTCAAGATTAATGCACAAATACACTGGACCCATCTCTTGAGGAGACGTTGCATGCAAGCAATAGAATCATTAAAGGGTATCCATGGTCAAGAACTAAACAAACAAAAATATTTTTATATTGAATTTTCATAAGTCAGTGAAATCCCTTGGAGTGCGGTTATTTCTGGATTTGGTTCAATCAATTCACTAAGTTTGAGATTTAACATAGATAGGACCGAGTCACATGAGGTCGAAATTCTTCAGAATATGAGGCCTTCACAGAAACTCATGATACCCTATTTTATGTTCTTCAGCACCAGCTGGTCCTTGTGTCAGATATATTTTGAATGTTATTTTCATGCATGCTAATTAAGAAACATCATAGTACACCCCCAATCAATGCCTTTATCTAGCTGTCATCCTAGTAGGCTGGCATCATTCCTGTTCAGGGATCATCCAGGCTGAATGCAAAATAAACTTGTGCCCAGACTATGCACACTCCGAATATTAACATATTCTGAATAAGCAAATCACTTTGAAACAAACTATAATTCACCTGGGCATCTACAGACACTGTGGAGAAATATGTTCTGAAAGTTTACAACAAAGGAACTTACGGCGGTGGCAACTATAGAATAAGAGTATAACTAAAGTCTAAAAAAGTACTACCTCAAAACATAACTTTACTTTCTATGATTGAGCCAAATCCTGCTTTGTGTCCCCCCTACCAGGCACTGCAGCTCAAAGTTGGAGGGTTTCAGTGAGAGAGGCAGTACTATCAATCCAGAAAGCAGTGGGCAGGATTCAGTGTGATCAGGTACTGAAGTGATAATGCACATAGCCAGGCCCACGTAACAAATTATTTATCCTACTAAAGTGCAAGCAGGCACAGCCTACATGAGAGTGGTCACTCTGCTCTGAATTCAGGAGCAGTGCAGCATCATTGCCACGCCATCACAGGAAGCTACATTAGGTGGACTTCACTGGCAGGATCAACAAGTATTTGTGGGACTTTGTAGAGGGACAAGAGAAAGCTGTAAGTGCTGATGCACTTATAACTGATGAACACCACAAAGCATATTTTTTTATTGGAAGGTCATAGTATGGAAAGCAAAATCTGTTTATATGCTAACACTGCAGCTTACACAGACTCAGCATACAGTACCTACTGTAAATGCAAGCTCTGTCGCACTGGCTATTAATTTTGTGGAATGCATTATTTTTTACTGTAAATGTTTAATCAGTGCTGGTGTGAAAACATAGGATATGTACTAAATGGTTCCTCAAGCTCTACTGCTTATTGTTTGCGTGAAGACAGAAGTTCAAATACAACGGATGGTAAACTCATAAATTGTACTGTACCACTTTTCATTATCACTCAGCATCATGTGTTTCCTTTTACGGATCATTAACAAATCAAGTGTTAATTGTCATGTGATAAGCATGATGTGGTAAGCAATAACTACAGTGAATCATTGTATCTAATGTGTTCATTAAATGCTGTGGCAGCTAGTGATAGAAAAATCATTTTATGACAACTTCAAGGGAAGATACTTGTTTGAACTTACAAACCATGGGAGCAGTGAAGCGTTTAAATGGTTAGGTTTCTCATGAAACTCTTAGGCATTCTGAAACTTTTTAACCAACTGAACTGGTTTAGTCGTGATATCTAGTCGGTATGCTTTTTTCTTTTTTGTTCTTCAAGAGCCTTCATTTTGTTATACATCTAAGTACTTATGTGAGACTGCCTAGCCTACCAGAATTTGTACACAATGAAAGAGTAAATTAAATAAAACAGACTATAACAGTGGTAGGAAACCTCGCAACTCCAGCTGTTTTGAAACTAAAAGTCCTATTAGGCATTGGAAGACTCTGACAGCCACAGGCATGGCTCCTAGAGGCACAGTCATGTTGGGATTCCAAAACAGACTATAACAGTGGTAGGCAACCTCAGCACTCCAGCTGTTTTGGAACTAGAAGCATTGGAAGACTCTGACAGCCACAGGCATGACTCCTAGAGGCAGAGGCATGTTGGGATTCCAAAACAGACTATAACAGTGGTAGGCAACCTCCGCAATCTAGCTGTTTTGGAACTAGAAGCATTGGAAGACTCTGACAGCCACAGGCATGACTCCTAGAGGCAGAGGCATGTTGGGATTCCAAAACAGACTATAACAGTGGTAGGCAACCTCCGCAATCTAGCTGTTTTGGAACTACAAAACCTATGAGACATTTCAAGACCCTGACAGCCATAGTCATGACTCCCAGAGGCAGAGACAAGATGGGATTTGTAGTGCCAGCGCAGATGGAGTGCCAAGTTTTCATACCTCTGTTATAGTCTGCCTCATAGGACTTGTAACTATGTAACATATTTTGTATTAGGCAGAAGGCCTAATACATAATATGTTACTTGACCTTCACTAAAGTTCTAAAACCTAACCCCAAATGAACTCTCAACCTCTCCCTAAAGACTTAACCCAACCCTAAAGCCCAACCCTTAATCTAACTTTAACACCTAATCTAATCTGGAGAATGAACTCTTAGGGTACATTCACATTTTGCATTTGGGATTCCTGCGCTGGAACCTACGTATTCTTGCAGCAGGAATCCCAAATGTCAAGATTAGATGCGGCCATGGTTAAACGTTAAGGTCAATGACCAGGTGACAAAGGCCAAATCAGCATGTAATCTCATGTGATACAATTACATGCTGTTTGGAACAAATCACTATCCCTGGACACACGAAAGATGTGTCCAGGGATAGTAATCTATTCCAAACCACATGTAATCATCTCATATACGATTACATGCGGACTGCAGATTACATGAGACCGCTGTCACACAGTCATTAACTTGAATGGGTGACAGCAGCTCCATCTAAATGGAATCCGTAGGTCCCTGCTGCAGGAATCCCAAATTGCAAAGTGTGAATCAGGAAATCTAAAATTTTACAGCTGTTGCTGGCACAGCAGATGATGGGACATCTTCCAATGGGGTTACAGGTTTCAGTGATAAAAGTCTAGAGGGCATTTCTCCTACCAATATAGATTACCTTTCTGTTGTAAAGTTGGGTCGGAAAATAAAGGACAAAATCCCAAAAAGACAGACAGAAAAGAATAAAACCGGATAGTGGTTTTAACCACTCCCTACTCTATCTATCCTCTGTGTCATTGCAGTGAGACAGATTTTAGTCTAGTGCCTGAATGACATCAGAGGTTGACTACAGCATGCTCATGAACCATTATTGTATTTACAGCAGATGTCATGGACCACCACCTAGAAACAAAGTACACCCACCAAAACTGAGGAAAAGAGGAAAACAGCCTTTGAAAGGTTGACTTATTAAAGTTAATCATATCATAACACACATTATATATCATGATGTTCTTTATATATCAATATGACTTGTTCCTTAAATGTATTCATATTGCATTTTCAATAATGTTTTATAAATGAGCTGTCTAGAATAGAAACAAGATGCATTACTGTCAGGGATACCGGCACAGGTGACCCCACACCTGCACAGGTACCCATACAGGCGGACCAAACACGTGTGACCACACAGACCAGGCAAGTATGGTATATATCAATATTTTAATAAACTTAGCAAGCTAACAGAAACAATCCACAACAGGCATACACCAATAATGTAACCCCCAACACCTAGAACATTCAACGGGTGTAACACAGGAAACAGGGCCCACGGTACAAGATAGCATACAGGTATCAGGGTCTCAGGGTTCAGGCCAGAGGACTCAGACAACATGGGAAGGCAATGGAATCCTGAACCAAGGTCCAGACTGCAGGAAGGGTTTAAATACCCTCCCAGGAGCAACATCTAATGGGCTGATTCCTGGCAGCTGGGAGACACCCACAGGTGAGCACTGGAGCTGCAGGTACCAGCACCACCCAGTGGTGGTCTGGCACCTAGCAGCCCCTGGCTGCCTGGAGAATCCTGCAGGTGAGCCCAGGAACTGCAGAGCTCAGCTCCAGCGCCACCTGGAGGCGCTCTGGATCCTAACAATTACTTTATTTACTTGGCAGTAATTTTTGGAACAGCTTTGTTTTTGTGCAACGTGTAGGTGCTTTCAGGTCCTATCCAATAATTCTTAAAACTTTCAGCGAGGAGAAGACAAGTATGGTTCACAAGAGGTTAACTCAGCTTTATAGGTTAGGGGTAGATTTGATTGAGGGGCACACATTAAGGGTTCAAGCCAAAACGTATTTCTCGTTGTCAGTACCTTGGGAATTTATCCGTCAATTATTCTGATCTGCTACTCTGGTTACAGCTTGTCTTCTGCCATCCAGCCCTGATGTCATCCTTTTTATGACCTATCTAGCCTTTTGGTATCTGATCCTGATCTCCTCTTACTATTGGTTATGATCTGGCCAGGCTCCTGGTTTTACATAGTATTTGAGGTTGAATAAAGACACTGGTCCATCAAGTTCAACCTTTGTGTGTCTGTATGTGATTGTGCATGTGTGTGTGTGTTAATGAATCCCTGTGTGGTCTAGTTTTTAAGAGTACCTGTACCCCATGTATGTTGTGGTTTCTGTCTCCTGTCTTCCACCTTACCTGATCTTTTTGCTAGTTTCTAGGCTAAGGACTCATTCACATGGGATACAGGATAGATGCATCCTGGGTCAATCATTATCCCAAACCGCATCCCATGTACAGGATGAACATAACTTGAACAGCTGCAAAAGGAACTGCTAGAGAATTAGGCTTGCTAATTGAATGCAAAATATTATTTAGCCATAGTCTTACAGGGTTATTCACAAAAGGGTGAAGAGTTTGTAGAAGCCAGGAGAAGGGAACCATCTAGGACAACATAGCTGAACTGGAAAGTGAGCTGAATTGGAGAATATTTCCAAATCAGCTATGTTGTCCTAGATTGATCACTTCTCCTGCCTTCTCCAAACTCTTCACACCTTTTGTGAATAACCCTGTTAGTCTAAAAAGGTCTTTTCCGTATTGCTCATTTTGACAGTGAGCCACTGATTGTTCTTATTGGTATTATACGGTAGTGTGCTATGTAGAGACGGCAAGAGAAAGAAAATCGAATGAAAACAAAACAATGACTCCACCACTGAAAATATGGCAAACTTTCTATGTTTGTTTGATAAATATGTGGCGATTTCTTTCAGAATGGAGATGAAAAGTCATTTAGAGAGGATTACAAAGCAGGCCCCATCACTGAAGACTTACTGAACACTCATTGTATTATCTTTGTTTGGAATGAAAGTTCAGATTGAATTCTCAGCTTGCAAATGTCTCGGTCTCATAACTGCCTGGTTTCATACCTTCTCTGCTCACATAGTTCTCTTTTTCTGTTTACTAGTAACGAAAAGCAAAATATATAATTTCTTGAACGGTTTCCTTTTCACTCTTACTGGCTTCTTTAGTTACAAAGTACACAGTAACGGCAGGCTAGCTTCTGCAGCCAGCAGGTGAATATAAACAGCCAGGAGCAATAGCCAACGAGAAATTCAAAGAAAAGTGAAGGGTACCCCTTTATCTCCAGTAGGTGCTTCCAGGTTACCACAGGCTACATTCACCAATGTATTCTTGTTGTCAACAACCCAACATTAGTCATAAAAATAAAAAAAACTTCCATGTGGGAGGGTCTAGGGTCCATGGTCGGATGAGATCCCGACAATATTGTTAGGATCCTACCCACTTTTCTCTCCTGCTTGTGATTGGCTTTGGGTGTGGCTGCACATACTGTATATCTATATATCTATTGGTATATAGATATACAGTACCGTGGCTTAGTGGTTAGCACCCGGTTCTCATCCTGGTCAGGACACTATCTGCAAGGAGTCTGCATGTTCTCCCTGTGCATTTGTGTGTTAAAGCATCCTCCCCTTGTTGACTGCATGGGGCCAGGTATGCCCTGGATGCACTCACCCAGACCCAGTGGACGGAAGGGAGGGGGAGAAAAAACACTTTGATCCCCGCAAACATTTCATGTTCTGCCTTCACCTCCCTTTCTATCCCTCTCCTCTTTTAAAGCCCACTGTTTTCTCCTATTTTCTCCAGTTTCTCTGAGGATTGCTGTCATTTATTGGCCTCCTGGACTGGTATCTCACTTTCTTGATGACTTCTCCGCCCGCCTGGCCCCCTATCATTCTTGGTGACTTTAACATTGCTACTAGCATTAACACCCTGTCTACCACTCAACTTCTCAACCTAACCTCTTCTTTTGACCTAAGACACTGGGCACACACTCCTACTCACTCTGATGACAATGTACTAGACCTTGTGTTCTCTCCCCTATGCACTCTTTGCAATCTCTCCAACACCCTTTTTCCTCTCTCAGACCACAATCTTGTCAGTTTCACATTCACCCTGTCCCCAACCCTGAATTCCCCTAAACAGCACACTATCACCCAAAGAAACCTTCGCCATTTCAACCCTTCTCTTCTCTACTCTGCTACTGACTACCTCTATGACAAATCTTGCTTCCGTCCTGCCCTGGCTACGTCTGTCTTCAACAGGTCGCTCTCATCCTCCCTAGACACCTTGGCTCCTCTCACTACACGCAGAGTTAAGCCTAGTCCACTACAAACATGGCAAACAGACGAAACCAGAAATCTTAAAAGACATAGCCGCGCTCTTGAATGAACATGGTTTAAAACTGGGTATCTGCACGACTGCACTCTGTATAAAGCTATCCTTCTAAAATATCATTCCTTCCTCCACGCTGCCAAACAGACTTATTTTGTCACTCTCATTAACACATTCTTATCCAGTCATTGTCAACTCTTTTCTACTTTCAACTCTCTACTGTCCCCCACCGCCTCCATCCACTAAATCCTAGGACAATGTCATTCATTTCAAAAACAAGATAGATGCAAATCAGGATGAGATCTCCATTGCCCAGTCACCTTCCCCAATTAATGTACCAGACCCACCATCACATTTGTTATTTTCTTCTTGTGACCCTGCTACTACAGAAGATGTGCTGCTACAATAGTTGTGTAGAATATGACAGTTTATAGTCATGGTTAATATTCACATTAATGTGAAATGAGAATTTATATTGTTTATTTTTCTTAAAGGAGAACTATGAGGTGATTGATTTTCACTCAACCTCATAGTTCGAGCCGACGTGTGACAATTAAACTTTCACACGTCGGCTCAATAGATCGGGAAGTGAGCGAACACATACCGTAGCTGGCTCTCTTCTCAATCATGGCCCTGCAGAGTGCTATAGCTTGTGTGATTGCATTTAAAATGTTTCCTTATGACCCGTTCACACTAGCCCATCCACTAAAACGTTACTTTTTAGAGGACAGACTAGTGGGTTGTGGCAGCTCCGGCAGTGTAGGTTGTATCGCACATTGCTGAAACTGTCACTGTTTACCTTTTTTTTACTTTGGCCTAATTTACATGGGCAGCAAGGGGGACGATAAACCAACCAGTTGTGTGCTTTTACTGGAGTGGTAGCACTGTGGCCGCACAATGCTGTATACATTGTGGCAATAATACAGCATGTTGCATTTGACAGGCGGTGCCGCTTGTGAAAGGGGACCACATGACCATGCGGCTGTGGCACTGAATTGTATGAGAAAATCCCATTGGGATAAAAAAAAAAGCCCTGCATTCAGGAGGAGGCAATATTTTCTTCTGAATGCTGGGCAACTGCTGCTCCACCGCCCTCTGAATCCACTGCGGATTGCTTTTCAGAGGGCGGTGGAGACTGCCACATGTCAGAACAAGGCCTTAATGTGAAGTTTACAATGTGTACACTCCATTCCCTTCCCCGCAGGGCAGTGGGGTACGCTGCAGTCTGGCAACCTGTGGTGGCATCCAGTGTGCACTCACTAAAGAGTCTAGGTACTGTGGACAATTATCACTTTTTGTGATGAGATTTAATGGGTGTCATCTTAGAGATTTACAGCTTTTCCAATAAATGCTCAATATGCAATCATATAGAAACATGTCCACAAGCTTGGAGGGGGAGGGGGGTGGAATAGGCCCCACTGTAATGAATTGCAACAACAAAGAATTTTGGTTACACAATCATCTCACGTGCTCCTCCTGAACTATCTGTTTAGTTTAAAAGGATCTAAATTTATAAGAAAAATGTATTGAATATTTAGTGGCGTCTACTTCAATCAGTGGTATTCAGGTGTCCCAGCACCAGGAACCATGCACAGATCATTTTTAAATCCCCCAAGCTTTTGCATGCCAAGGTAGGGTAGGATGGGATAGGTGAATTGACTGGTACGCTGGATTCACATGATAGTCTTATAAAATAAACTGTATTTTAACATGCATTTTTACTTTCTTTACAGAATGCTAGCATAAGATTTGCTAAAACGTTTTTTTTTTTGGTTCTCCCCATGCATTTAAAAGGCAGAACAATGCCTATAGAGGCAGACAAATGTGTTGTAAACTGCAGTAAATAATAGAAGTCACCAGCACTCGATGATGTGTGCAAGAAGTAAAGCACTTTTTATTAAATTGTCACATGCGTCATACAGCCAACGTTTCAGGGCCACGCAGGGTCCCTTCTTCTGGGCAACTGTCACTATGTCGCCCAGAAGAAGGGACCCTGCGTGGCCCCGAAACGTTGGCTGTATAACCCCTGTGACGATTTAATAAAAAGTGCTTTACTTCTTGCACACATCATCGAGTGCTGGTGACTTCTATTATACTGTATCTGGCACGGCACCATCCGTGTTGTCACTTCAAGCACCAACCTTTCATCCAAGGTCTGTACACTGTATGGAGAGCAGGTGATTATATATTAGCGTAAACTGCAGTAAAGCACACATTGAAATGCAGTACTTTTATTGCTCTGTAGTGTGTATCCAGCCTGAAAGACCCTGCTACCATAGTGTAGTAGCTCACTAATTTTATATAACGGCTCATGTAGACTAGTGCTGTATTCCTGCATTTGATGTACGTTCCAAATACACGTGAAGTGTAGGAAAATAACGCCCTTTGACATGACCACTTACTGTTATATTCCCAGTAAAGTTGGCCTCAAAGCAAGGACGAATATTAAACACATCTCCATGCAGATTTCTACAAAAGTATCGTAAATTTATATAAAAATGCCTTTTAACTGCTGACTACTCAGTTGCCAGCACGAAAAAAGCCATTTATTTCTGGGTTGGCAGAGTCTGTTCTACAACATGGAGTTCTTCCTTCATAAATGTTGGAATTGTACTTTCTACACAGGAATGTTTTTCTCAAAAACCTTTTTCATCTAACGCTAAAACATACACAATGTTTCCCGGCCAATAAGAACCAGATGGCAATATATAAAAAGAACTTATTTTTAAGTTCAGCATGTGACTAAATGAGAAACTAGATAAGATTAAGAGTGATTTGCAGCGACACGAAAAACAAAAAAAATCTGTTCTTACATACCAGAAATTGATGGGGAAAAATCACCCAAACATCTGGCAGTGATAAAGAAGAACTGAATTATTTTTATATAGTAGCTCTTCTCATTGGTGCCTGTGACCCACTTTTCACTGCCTTCTAGAGTCAACCATCACAAGAGACCACCTACACACTGAGGGGAAAAAATCTGGTCCAGGCCACAGATGACATACAACTATTCAAATATGTTCGAGAACTTGTAGATATTGTTATTTTTAGGTTATTAATGCAACATGTGCATTTACCAAAATATTACTTAAGTAATAAAATCTGATTTTTTTTTCTGGTAACAAATATTAGATAGGAGCCAAAGTGGAACGCATGGTGTTTTTTCTTTATGCTACATTGTGTCTGCACAAAACACAGCGTACATTTCAGAGTTGTAGACATGGTAGACAATAGAAGTGCTCATATAAATAAGGCAGTTCCTTCTGATGCTGGTGCAAGGTTTCACTGCCGGAAATACATGCTATTGGCACTTGGCGCAAGATAAGGCGCCTTGTGCATCAGAATTGGGGTTAATTTGTGGCTGATTTTAGGGGTTGAATGTTTTAAAGGAACCCCGTAATGAAAAGGAATATGGAGGCAGCCAGACAGCTAGCATTCTTCTTTCTCTGTACAAGTTTCTTTTAATGTGAACTTGTGCTTCACATCTCTTCACTCATGGTGGCTGAACGGAGAAGCCTTGCAACTAAGTAAAGGTATGTGCTTCTTGAGAGAAATGAAGATATGTGAACCTATAGTTTCCCCTAAATGGGCAAAGACAGGTTTCCTTTAACCCCTTCATGACTGAGGCCCTTTTTTCATTTTTTACCAACCCATATCTTGTTGATACAGCATATGAAGATTATTCCACTTCGCTGACAAAAACTACTCCTTTTTCTCGACAGTTAATAATATGTACCACAGACTGGACTTCTTCCTCACTAGTCAATATGCACTAACACTTTCATCTGAGTCTACCATAGGTAATTTCCTATAGTCAGATCACAATTCCCTGGAATTGTCAGAACTTCAGGAACAGAAATGGTCCTGGAAAATGAAGGATCATTTTATCAAGGACCTGACCTGCACCACTATTGCTAAGACACTAAATACATTCAAAAGTGACAATACTCCTCTCTCCACTGGGGGAAAATCCCTGAAATGTGTCCTACGTGGGCTTTTCATCAAGCATGATACATGTCTTTTAAAAGGTAGGGCAGCCAAGATGACCAATCTTCTCAACACTATCACACGCATTTCACACAATTTTTTTTAAAAAACCCTCTCTTTTGCCACCTGAATTGCACTTTCAGAACATAGGAAAGACTTGCAGGAATTGTAAAGCAAATCACTCCATTAGAGGCTGAGAGACAAAACTTGCTCTCTTTTGCCAACACATGAGAAATGTGGGTAACTATTAGCTAGAGCCTTACATCAAAGACTTGCAAACACCTCTATTTGTATTATAAAAAAACACAAAGAGCAAACTACTCATAACTCCTGGGATATCACTAAGATATGTCAGTCCTTCTATGAAAAACTTGATTATTTTTAAGGCAAACTTGCAGACAGGGACCCCACCTCTTTCCACCTTAAAGTTAAACAATACATTATGGAGCTTACCCTGCTATTTCTAAATCCACTGTTGATGTACTAGACATACCCTTTACAGAAAAGGAAATTAAGGTCACCATTTCCTCTCTGGTACTGAGCAAAAGCCTAGGACCAGATATACTAACCCTTAGGTTCTACAAACCTTCACGGATACCCTCTCCCTCATCCTGATGCATATAATTACTTTTTCCCAGAACACCCTTCACTAATCAGACTTCAGAACCCCATATAATCGTACTTCCCTTGACAGGTAAAGATAAGCAACTATATGCAGCAGCTACCATCCCATTTCCCTTACCAACGTCACATGGATAATTACACTGAGCAGATAATGAAACAAATGCATGAGCACAGGTTGCCATCAGTGAAAACTGCATGGTAACGCCTCCCGTAGATCTAGGCAGATTAGGTTTTTTGCAGATCTGGACTTTTGCTGTAAAAATAATTGACCCTGCCTATCTGATTTTCTCAGTCTCCCTAATGGACAGAAAAGACATCATGTAAAGGACCAATAGGAAGGCCGGAGAAGCAGTACTGAGTGCTTTTTAAGATGATATTAGCATATAGAGTCATGTGTTTATATCTATGGACGGGCTCTTCATTTTATATGTGTTGTTTTACTTAAAATAAACTCTGTTTTTTTCAGTCTGAATTGGCCAGGTTTGTTACACTTGCAAATTAAATGAGGGAAAAGGAACAAATATTGTTGAATCCGGGTCAGAGTTGCACTATTAACACATAGCTGCTCCTTATCAAGACTTCCCATTACAACTAATGCATTAATCTTGCTCTAGATCACCAACTAAATCTTCATCCACTAACCTGAAAATCTTTCAGACATTATTCTTCAGACCCCTGGCATTATCTTACTAACAAATAGAGTAACAATCAGATTCAAACTTGCAGGTCTGATGCTGACTGGTGGCTAAGCAAATTAACTTCAGTTCTTTCTAAAAAACAGAGTGATACATGAGGCTGTATGTGAATTGTCGATTTTATAAGAAAGAATATCAAAACAACACTTTAAGAATTTCCCAAAAAAGATATAAGTTAAGTTCTTAGAATTTCAGCCTTCAGGAATCTGTATTTTGGCTGTGAATGTCTCAAGGAAAACTGCAGTACTACTAGAGCTAATATTTTTGTAACTCTTGATCTTTTATGCTGATAAAATGCCACTAAAATAATTACAATCTTTCTAAAAGAATAATTCTTATAATCAGTGGTGGAATTACAGACACATCAGCTGTGGCTGAGTGGGAACCAGAAGCGTCCTCAGTGATCTCTAACATACTGGACCAGCAGTACCTACAATTATAGGGTACTAGAGATGCTGAGTTTTAGTTATAAACTGATAAAAAAAAATAAAAAAAGCTATCTAAACCATACCCTAATTTCTGCAGGCTCAAAATGTGTGGTTTGTATAGAAGTCCAGCTATATGAAGGCATAGCTTCATCTGTCTCAACCTTAGCCTTTGAAAGAACACTTCCCAATTATTATTTTTTTTATTAATATATCCTTTTATGATAAGACATTTTCTTTACAACAACAGCAGTTTAGTACACAACATACAAATTTAATAACATAAAAAAGGATTAATAAGCAAAATTCCTGTAATTGCTGTTCCTTATTAGACTTATCCCTCTTTCAGTTATCCCTATAGTCCTGCAGATGTAGAAAACTCAATCCGCGTTTGCCATACTTCTTTATATGCAAACTATCTTTCATTCAATCTATGTGTTCCTCCATACGCATGATATAGTTGACTCCTATCCACTCTCGAATCTGAGGGACACATGTAGACTTCCAGTGTCGAGGTATTACAGCTCTGCCTGCTATGATAAGTCATATGATAATCATGGCTGGCCCTTCTTAGTTTTAGCTAGTGATCATGTGAGCATAGACAGCAAGGCCACCTCTGGTGATTCTGGCAGGTGTGTTCCCGCC
>NW_017307014.1:353255-390680 GCF_000935625.1 Nanorana parkeri
ATTACCAATTTTTGTATTGTTTGTTGAAGTCTAGATGTAGGGGATGCATTCCCCCCTGAAATATGTTGACTTTTATGTACTAATACCCAAATTTAACATGAACTAAGAAAGATTATTTATTTATTATAGATATTTATATAGCATCGACAATTTATGCAGTGCTTTACATATTGCACATTCATATCAGTACCTGCCTTCAAGGAGCTTACAATCTAATGTACCTAGTTCACTTAAATACTAGGGCTGATCAAGACAGGAGCCAATTAACATTTCAACATGTCTTTGGAGTGTGGGAAGAAACTGAAGTGCCCAGAGGACACCCAAGCAAGCACAGGGAGAACATGCAAACTCTATGCAGATAGTGTCCCGACCAGTATACGAACCAAGGACCCACAGCACTGCATTCCTTTGTGTGGAACTACTGAAATCTGTCAAATTCCTTCCAGCTTCTGGCAGGAAGGCACACGTCATTTTGAAATGGCTGGTAGACCTTTTATCTAACAAATAAATAAAAAAAACATATCATATTTTTTAAATTTTTTTGCAACCATTAAGGAACAAGAGTACAATTAACTCAGTTTTTAGTGTTACTGAAGTGTGTGCTTCAGTAACACTAAAATTATGAAATATAGTAGGTTAAATGGGACTTTTGCTGTGTCACAAAAATTCGCAGCACACCAATATTTGCATATTTGTCTTTCACATATTAGCTTTATGTTCAGTCATGTAAAGACAGGAATGCAGTCACATTTTTGTTGGATATAAATATACCAACGGTTACTTTAATTTCAGTCACCAGGTTTATTTTAAACTCCATCTTGTAATTCAAGCTGGGGAGGCAAATGAGTAGGCTAGATGGGTTTTAACAACTTTTTAACAACCTTTTAACTTTATTAAACAATTACAATATGCTTTAGACTTCAGAGCGCTACAGAAAGGGCTTCCTGTGCAAACACTGTGTCCCCAAGACTGCATTATGTATTAGCACACATTAGATTATATGGTAGTGGTTAAACGACAGCAAGAGAAAGAACACAGAGTTTACAAATGCCCACAATGTTTACTTTTATAACATTTTATTACAATTTTATTAAAACTGCTGCACCCAATTCTAACATTGGCCACTTTGGTTATCTTTCAGTATGATTCTTAGAAGCAGAAGTCTAAACAATGGTGATGCCAGACAGAACAATGTTTAAATAAGATAGATATTACCTAAGGCAGCGTTCATAAACCTTTTCTTTTGTCACAGCACCTTTTAGAAATATTCAAAATCTCAAGGCACCCCAGCCTAAAATGTCATAGATTTTAAGGGGGAGCCTCATGCAAAAAACACAAAAAAGTGGGTTTCCCCCTTCACATCGTAGTGCCGCCTTCAAATCAAAATTCCCCCCTACACATCAGGGCCCCCCTTTGCATCAGTAGTCCAGCTTCACGTCAGGAGCTCCCTTTCACATCACAAGTCCCACTTTTATATCAGAGTTCCCCTTTTACATCAGGAGCCACCTTCACATCAGTCTTCACCCCCCCCCCCCAGGCACCCCTGAAGAGGCCAGGAGGCACACCAGTGTGCCATGGCACCCTGGTTGAGAAAGGCTGACCTAAGGTATATCTACCCAAAAACAAAACAATGCAAAAATAATGCAAAGTAATATTCACTGTGTATATAAAGCTGTTCACATCAGTACCTCCTTAGAATCTAAAGTCCCTACTAAACTTCTACAAGCACACACAGTAGATTTGTGTTGAGCACGATATAGGGTAATGTTGGATAGTTGCCATTTAGCAATACATTTAAGGCTGTGGAAAGAAACCAAAAAGGACTCTGATGTCTCTGGGGTGAAGCACTGCATCCAGAATTGGGGCATATAAGTCATGTATAGCTTGCCAAATGTAGTCAGTGCATTTGATCAACAAAGTCGCTCTTTGCCAGAATGTTTGGTAGAAGGTTATTATCTTGTGCTGTAAGAATAACAATAATGGAGTGCTGCCAGTATTTATGTAAGGTAGGCTCACAATATTCACAAGATACAAACTTACTTGTTTCTTCATAACATGACCAAACTAGTATATTGACTGTAAGAGGATTTAGTAAGGAGAAAGCTTACTTCAGCAACAAAACCGATGCTACTTTTAAACCATCTGTTATAATCAGAATTATTAATGCTTTTAAAATAAATTAAATACTGGAACGGCCTTTGCTGACCTCCTGAAAATGAGGGTTGACTGGCTGTCTCTGACTTCTCTACTTTCTGACCCAGAGCAAGCAATCAGCAAGGGAAGCTAGAACTCCTGATTCTCAGTGAGCAACCCATATTGTCAAAGCTAAACCCTCAGCATGACAGTGAGGAAAGTAGGATTTGCAGAAGGAATGGTTTAGTAATGACAGTCCCTGTATTCCTCTTAAGACTGGCTTCCTTTAATCTGCCATGTTTCAAATCCCTGTGTGGATAAATGTAATAATTGCATTCTTTACCACATTCAGAAAAGTACAGGCATGTACATATTGAAAATATCCAAGTTCTTCTTTGGTCCAGCAGTTGGGAAAACTGGACCCCAAGAATAAGGACAATTATTGAATTTCAGCCAGCCAACTATAGACTAAATACTTGAAGACCAAGGTAGAGTTGCTGGGTGCCAGTCTCTCTCAGATCTCTGTTTAATGCATGACCATTTCCATAGGCATTTTTAGACCTAGGATAAAGCTTTAAACCAAAGAAAACTGTGCAAAAGGTATACGATACAAATATTTAATTATACTCAGTGATCATGACACACATTTATCAACCCGAACAGGCATAACAGAGCCATTTTTGTTGCCATATTATTAAAGAGGACTTGTACTGTAAGTCGTGCTATAAAAAGGCAAACAGAGGGCAAATGACTAGTCAGCAGTATTGGCTCCATGCAGCTGATCTTTTCCCCATTACTGACTTACTATGCCTTGTTCTGCACTGTGTCCCCGTATGGTGGTGGCCATCTTGAAAGAGGCAGGGCTTTCTTACTTATAGAGTGAATTAAGTAGAAAAAGGGAGATTCTGGCACTTAAGGTCCCTAGGTACAGATTTCTCTCCAACAAGACCACTGCGCAGGACAGCAGTGACATCACCAAATTTCACTCCCAATTTCATTAGCCTAGGTAGTCAGAGGCACAGTGCCTTAAATGATCTCATACTGTAGATATACAGCTATTAGGCTACAAAACAGGCACACCTAAACACAGGCACCATGGCAAGTGCCATTTTTTGAAAGGTAAAAGTTAATTTTTCAGGGTACTGCTCAGGATCAACTAACATTTATGTATATTACCTATAAGATACCATTTTGTTATAAGATGTTTCCACCCTTTTTAAAGCTCTCTGTGCAGCCTACCTTTGCATGAATTTCTAACTGTGCAATGCAAGGTTTTGGAGTTTTAAACCATTTGGGGGTATGTCACATGGGCAATATTGTACCAGCAAATCACTAATACCTGTAATGCCAATATTACCAGCAATTTGCAGGCATCCTTTTCATCAATTTGTTCCCTGGCAATTTGTCACAAAAATTGATAACATGATTGCAGTCCCAGTTATATTTGTGCACACATGATACACTTATAGGGTTATTCACAAAAGGGTGAATAGATTGGAGAAGGCAGGAGAAGTGAACAATCTAGGACAGCATAGGTGAACTGGAAAGTGAGCTGAAATGGAGAATCTTTCCAAATCAGCTATGTTGTCCTAGATTGTTCACTTCTCCTGTCTTCTCCAAACTCTTCACCCTTTTGTAAATAACCATGTTAGAATGCTTGAGCATCACAGATGCCGATTTAAAATGTCTGCCATGAGAGGATGTGAACTATTGTAATGTTGTATTAGAACTAATTAGAAGTATCTCATTGGTACAGTTTCAATGTTCCCCTTGTCAGACTGTCTTACCAGCACACCGCTCCACTGTATATACCATCTGAACCTGTATCTAAAGCCCCAACCTATGTTTTAGATTCGGATGAAGTAGGGAAGGGTTAGCAACCCTGTTAAGTTTGTATTTTGCTTCTGCTAATAAGATTAAACCTTTATATTAGCCCTAGCAGACATTGTCACTGGAACTGTGAGGGGAAATCCAAAATTTCAAGTTGTCACCAGAGGAGGAATAAAGGGGAAGTCTTCTGTCAGTCTACAGGACAAGAAATTAGGGGGGTCTCCCCAATGGGATACAGACACAGCTACTTCACTACAAAGTTTTGGATTTAGATATACATTAAATGTGTTTCAGGGCAGCAGACCACGAACAGCAACATGTCCATCTCAGATGCTTTCCACTGTGCTTGGCAATGATATGCAGGTGTACACTTGAAGAGAGCTGCTCATAGAGTTAAATAAAACCTGAATACAAAGAGTGGGGAGGCTGTTCTGTCTCCTGTGTGGGCTACGTTGAGGGGATCCACACATATTGTATGTGGTGGCTCAGGTAGTCTCCAAAAGCCAATGTATACTGAACTGATTAGGTTGGGCACAGTTATCATTTTCACATTGATTTCAGGTTCTATTCACTGTTGACTTCGGATTGAGCTACTCCCTCCTGGGAGGCATCCACCTATCTTTGTTTTTTCTTGATTTTCACAGCTAGCTCCATGGCTTATAGCAGATCTTAGGGAACTTTTAGATGTTTTGTTATAATGAAATTTAACAGTTTTTTTATTTGATTGTTTTTGTTGTCCAGTTTTTAAATACAACCATATTTCCTATTAAAATTCAGTTGGTTAAAGAAGTTTCAAACTGCACGCATGGTAGAATATTGCTTTTACAGATTTTGCTACTTGTGTTTGTTAAACATAATCTACATCAAGGGCTGCTATTACAGACTTGCTCATTAAAATGCTAACCATATGCACAGAGGATCTGCGTTCATTCTGACTTTCTTGATCTATATGCTTGTTCTGGGTCAGTAATTCAGAACTCATTAAAGCCACAGTAATCTAGGCAGCTAGCATTTTCAGAAAGATGTCAGCAATGCTAACCTCTACATTTCTCTCTCATGCTAGTTTCCTTTAGTTGGTTAGGTAGCCCTTCATAGTGAGAAACCACAAGGAATGTTGGGGTCAGGAGGTAGAAGCAAGATCAAACACTACCCAGAAATGTGGGAGCTTTGCCTGTCAGATCAGCCCAGTATTCAGCTGTAACCAACAGCTTTTGGGTCTATTGGTGCTTACAATTAATACCTCAAGCAGTTTTTTGCCTTCCTGACACAGTTTGTTTGACTTCGTCATGAAGTATTTATTGAGACGAATAAAAACTTCTCACACAGTTTTTATAAACACTGTTCTGACGCAAGATAGTGAGATACACAGTAACAGTGTTAGTTTTGTATTTACTCTTGTTTTCCTCATATGCAGATCAATAGGATGAGTTTCAATCTGCATATGTCATTTAAATCAAACCTGACCAGATAACATTTTTATTTGTTTTTCGTTGTTCCCATGTAAGCTCTTATGAACCCTTAGTTTACCATAATTAGCCCTATTTGACTCCTTCTCTCTCTAGCTAATATTTTCCTGCTGATTTTATCTTTGTTTACTAACAGTTAACAGTAAAGCTTTTTAAATTTGTATTTGTTTTGTTATTTTCTTTTCTATAGCTGTTGCTTATGGGGTTCCAAGTATCCACCTGGGACTTGTGAACCTGTGGTTCCCCATGGCGGAGTCCCAACCAATGTATTTCACTGTAAGTCAATGGAGACAAGTGGCATTATGAAAACACGGTAGGCGTCCATGGTCCACTGTTTTCCCCATTAGGAAACCCATCCTGAGAAATGCCATGTGGCCATCACTGGAATGCATGCATGTAGACAGGAAGAAGCTATTAGGAGATTTCCCAGCAGCACTGGGAAAGGGTGAGAATAGTATTTAATTTTAAATACACCAACATGTTTATCTTATCCAGTGCTTTAGCAAGGAAAATGTAATTCAGTTATGGTTTACATCTACTTTAGAGGGTCAGTCCAGTCAAATATATTTTTCGGTGCAGTCTACTGGGATGAGTAGCCTTACAAAGAACAAAAACTCTGGGTGAGGTGAAGTGAAATGTAAGCAAAGTCCACACATTGGTATAATACAGATTAATTTTTATTACACTCAATAACAGTCCACATGTATAGCAGTGGGAATGTAAAAACATTTTAACATGGCTTGTATTTATATAGAAACACATATCCATAGGAATATATGTATCCTTTTATTATAATAACCACATAGCACATGAAAGAAAAGGTACTCTTGATGACCAGATCAATTTTCTACACAAAGCCTTGTATGTCTGATCAAACTGCCATACATATTCCTTCATCTGACAATGAAGGACTTTGGCTGATCAGAGTATAGCAACTTTCTTAATCATCCTTAACAAGTCTGGATAATTTGGCTTTGTCACCTTCAGTATGCATCAAAACCTAGTGCAAAGTTCTAACTAGCACGTGATATTTCCCTGCCATTTTATGCATAAATTCTTAGTAACCACAAAAGTAGTAATACACACTATTGTCTTTAACGATGTTGCTATCCCACAGTTCTATGTGCACATCACTCTCGCTACAATTTAAAGCATGGTGGGCTAAATTTACTTAGATATGTCTTTTGACTAGGTTCTTGCTTATTATATAAAGTGCATGATCTTGATACAATAACTCTACAGATATTGTGCGGCCACTTTTTCTTTCACTACAAGAACTGGTAGCTTTCAGCAGCCAATAGGAAAAATAACACTTGACTTCTACATTACCTGAGTCTATTGTGGCACCATATCTTTACACCTCAGATTGGTCTTGCAGGAGACAGTAATACCATCACTGTTCACACTGTACTACCTGAGAATTATCCACTCAACATTTTTGTCGTTGGTTAAGGATGCAATTGGGAAGTGGTTTGGCTTGTTAAATATGCAAACAAATGGCATATTGAGGTAGAAAATGTTAAAATATATTTTAAAAAACATAAGCACAGTAAAAGCCATAATACGGTGCTTACTCATAGTTTTCAGGTAGACACGCGTTAAGATTATACGCAATTAAGTGCCAGGCTGCCAAGAATACACAACAGTAGTGGAACTCTTCCGGTGAAGGACTAAACTCGAATTGCATTTCACAAATGCGTTACTCATCTTTGCAGGGATATACACATGAATTTGTGTTCTTAAGACCTCTTAACTCATATCTAACCGCTTCTGTATCAACAATTGTCAGTCACCAATGTGGTGTCTGCTTCTATACTTTATAGTGGTGACCCAAGTAATTTAGACAGTAAATACACGTGCTACAGTAAAAACTTATGTCTCTGTTGTGTAATTGCTGTATGCCATGGAAGAAAGAGAGGTTAAGTGGCTGCTCCACTGTCTGCTCGAACTTGCAGCGCTGGTCTCTTCCTCCCTCTGCTTATGTTTGGCGACAAGTTGCTTGGCCTCCTCTTCATCCTGGAAAGGACTCTCTCCAAAGGTCTCCTTTAACCATATTCGGTGCTAGAAGTATATGATTAAAAAATATTTAAGCAGCGGGTAAATTAAAGAAAACATGTACTGCTCATATTCTGTATGTACTTTGAAACCATTGGTGTATATTTATAAATCAGTGAATGTGACGTTCCAAAAGGGGTATCATCTTGGTGCATATGTTCTAATCTACAGTGACCGATCTACCTGTACCTGACAGTGAATGTCATATTTACTGCTTTATAAAGATACCCTGCTGACTTTTTAGAATCTAAAAACACACTACAAGCAATATTACTTTACATGTTATATTTTCCGCGACATCTACTTCAGAGAAATCTCATGAGCCTTACCTCATCTTATCCCATGATCTCATTGCTTAATTGCCTTAAAAACAGTGCTACCTATTTTTTTAAGGGGGTTATTCACAAAGGGTGAAGAGTTTGGAGAACAATCTAGGACAACATAGCTGATTTGGAAAGATTCTACATTTCAGGTCACTTTCCAGTTCAGCTATGTTGTACTAGATGGTTCACTTCTCTTGCCTTCTCCAAACTCTTCTCCTTTTTGTGAAATACCCTGTAAGTGTTTCTTCCAATGTGCTAGAGCACAGAACCCCTTGGATTTGACCAGATGGCTCTTAAATTCTACATTACCTTGTTAATGGCCAATCTTGACTTACAAACTTCTCGGGTTTTTACACGGGCAGCACATTTACTTAAAAATGTCAGTATGTAATTTTTTTAATGACCCCCCATTAGATTGTCCAATATACGTTATCAGCTTCACTAGAGCTTAAGTCCAGTGTGACTTTTAAAGTCGTCAACAGCTCGATTTTAGTTTTTCATATGGATAGCTAGTAACAGAACAGCTGAAAGAAAATTATTTATATGAAAGCGACAAATCACAAATGCACAAGCAAACAACAACTAAGATCTTTGCTCTTTTTGTGCAATCAAAACCTTGATTTGAGGTACATTTACTGACACACATTACTAATACATGTCATTTCACCCGTTAGGTTGATTTCTCCACTTTGTTTTTATATTCAATAATAAAGAGAATCCTGTTTCAATCTCTTTTAATCATTCTGAGATCCAGTCCCACACCTTCATTTGGTTATCATACCAAAGTGGTATGTATACCCCCTGTTAAGAACCCCTGAAGTAGAGTAACACACTGGCGAGATTATTGCAGGTAAAATAACAGACATCTAAATGCTAAATATGACATTTAATAATATTGTTTGCGTACCAGACTTTTAAGTAGCTAACATTACCTGATTATTTTTTTTCAACAATCTATAATGGTGCTGACAAATTTTGCAGCTCCTTTTAGATTGTGGCCTATGTCTCTACCATAGTCATAAACACAGCTTAGCTAATTTACAGGCTTCTCTATATGCTTTTAGCTTGTGAGAGGAAAATGACGTAAAAGGAGAAAGCCTACACTTACAAACTAACTTACATTTTCATACCAGTTTTGAAAAACCTAATATTACTATTCGTAAGAAGGCTAATGACCACACTCCAGTTTATTTCTTGCTATTTAGCAGCATTCCTTTCCCTAATTTTTTACCTCTTACAGTTTCAGCAAATTCATCTATATACTGCTCTGACCAATCTAGTGATCTGAAAAAGGATGTTTAAGCTTTTCCAAATATAACCAAATAAGGGTAAATATGCACGAGTGAACAGGATATGACATATGAAAACAAAACACAAGCTCTTGTTAGCAGCAGGCACCATATACATTTTCCACCTATACTAGTATCTATAAAATGTTGTAAATGATCTATTACAACAGCAAAAATAATTCAGCATGTGATTCAGCCCACCAGGGTAGAACCAACCATAACCAAGATATCACTTTTCATATATATGTTTAACTTAAAGTGAAAATCACTCAGTCTCATAGTTCTAGCTGACCTGTGACAATTAAACTGTCACACATCGGCTCGATAGATCAGGAAGTGAGCGGACACATAGCGTCGCTCACTCACTTCTCGATCTATCCCTGCAGAGAGCTGTGACTGTCACTCACGGCTCCCTGCAGGGATTCCCACCCTCCCCGATCCTCCAGCGCTGACTGGCGCAACAGACGAGGGAGGGGGCGGGCACAGCTGGCTCTGCCTCTAGATAGGCAGAGCCAGCTGTCAATCCCGCAGCTGGGTGGATGTCGGCAGTAATGTCAGGATGCGTCCCGGCTGTGGCGTCTCAGTATAAAGCGAGCTATAGCTCGCGGTATACTGAGCTTAGGGTGACGGGAGGACACTAGTTTGTGTCCTCCCGTTACCCTTAGGAGAACTATGGGGAAAAGCCCTGACCCCATAGTTCTCCTTTAAAGTGTATGTAAACCACAACAATGAGCTTGTTTTATTTACTTTTTAGTCTGGTTAATACATAATTGAAAGTGTTTTGTCATACTCAGGAAAATCTGGGAAGTTTCACTGCTTGGTGTAATAGCAGAAGAAAGATCTTGAGGGGCAACTGAAGGAAGTGCCAGACACAAGGGAGTTAGCCTATGGGCTAAAAGGGGCATCCTAAATACCCACATGCTGGGGATGGAAACTACCCAAGGACCTGGTCCAGATGTGCAAAGAGTTGCCATTTGTAAAAGCAAGGGCATACCTTCATGCAGAAGGCCTTTCAGAGTGATTTGCTGACCTCTGTCTTCGAGCCCCATGCGCTGTGGGAGTTAGGTTCTGAAGACACTCGAGCACCTACTGACAAAATAGATGATGAAGGTTGGGATTCCTTGAACCTTCCACAGACCTCCCATATTGAGGCAGGAGCACACTTTGACCTCCTGTGGCATTGCTATTTGCAGTGTCAAGTGCAGGGCCAAAGAGACATTGTTCCTGACAGAATAATCAAGGTAAATGTTACTTGCATACAGCATCAACATCCTAACCACGCAGCCAAAGTGCTCTGTGAATCTGCACAGGCATCAGTCCCATGCAAGACACAGGCTTAGAAGCATGTAGCAAGCCATTACAACTAAAGCACAAGGCTCAAGAAATTTGCTCCAGCAGCTTTATGAAAGAAGGGCCTAACCCAGCAGTAGTAGGATGCCCTTGAGGGAATCTACTCGTTCTGACATGGTCTAACAGTGGTATTGAAGTCAAAATTTGTAAATGCTAATCACTTGCAATGGATGCTGCTCCTTGATGTTTAACATTTTTAATTTCCTGCAGAATCAGCTAGTCCCCTGAGCACCAGCCCCGATATCCTGTTTTAGGGTGGCTCATTTGCCTTGAAGGATCCAATGGAGCCACCATTGTGTGTGCTAGTAAGCTGTGCGTTTCTCCACAAACATGCAGGCACAGCAAGGCAAGCCACTTCGTTGCTCCCCTCTTCTCCCACCTCGATTCTCTAAGCTAGTAGATGCAGAGCTGCTAGATATTGCTGTGTCCCTTGTAACCTAGTACTTAACAGGAAGTTCAGGGAAGCAGAGCTGAGAGTTGGAGCCAGCTGTTTAGAGGCATAATCACTGTAAAAGCTTGTGCAAAAATGTAAAGGAATACTTGGCTGGGCAAATTATATTTGGTTGATCTGGATTCATTATTGAAAAATAGTTTCAGAGTACCAGCCTGTATATGCCCCTTCATTACCAGGCCATTTGTTAGTTTTCAGTGCTGTGATGATTTGGCTAATTCATTCATGCAACACTGACCCAAAACAATGTTATATAATTTTTCGAGGCAGATAAGAGTTTTCTTTTGGTGGTATTTATTAACCGTTGGGTTTTTTTATTTTATACTATAGAAAATAAAAATTGCCAAAAGTTTTGGAAAAAACAATTGGTTCTTTTGCTTTCGGTTACTAAAATGCCAGGACAGTTCAAACATCACCAAAAATTACACAGAATTAGATACCCTAAGGTGATCTTATTTTTTTGCTGTAATTTTTGGCAAATGAAGAAACATGTTGGTATTGAGGGGGTTAAAATATGGAGCTTGGTAATCATGCACTAGATACAGCACATCAAACACAGAGGGATACACAAGCAGTAAATGGGTAATGTACAGGTCACATATAGTGGCAGGATGGAGATGAAGGGGTTATTGCACAAATATGCAGGATAGGGAAGATAAAGGGTTAATACACAGGTCAAAATACAGGCAGGCTGGAGATCAGTAATATAGGAGAGGAGGGGCACTAAAGTGGTTAAAAAAAAAAAACTAACAGAGAATGAATGACAAAGTCAGCAGCTACTGCTGCTGCCGCCTCAGCCATTCATTCTCCCATTGGCAAATGATTACAGCAACATGTGACTGCTGTGATTGGTCAACACAGCAATCACATAGTACCAAGCCGCTCAGATCTCTGTCTCTGTGTCCTGAGCTGCCCAAAGACAACTTGGTACACAGGCATTAGTGGATGCAGCAGGCAAACAATGGTTATTTAACTACTTGCTGCCTTACATTTGCACACACAATAAAGTCTGAATTATGCGCTTCAGACCCCCAAATAATTATATATTTTCTGAAAGCAGAGGCCCTGTAGAATAAAAAGATATTAGTTGCATCAGGGGAATCCTGCCATGCCAGTCCCGGGCTCACACTGGGGACAGTGGAGCCCAGGAAGTCGACGGCGGAGGGGGTGACGCACGCCGCAGCACCGTAAAGTGATCCGACATCTGAACAGATGCCGGATCACTTGTATTTAAACAGCAATGGCCAGCTGTATAAACCGGTACCAGGAACACGGCTGCAGCAGCCGTTTTCTTGGTATAACCACTTCAAGCGGAGGACATACATTTATGTGAACCCGCAGAAGTGGTTAAAGAATGACATCTTAATACATCATTCCAGAAATAGACATCCAACTATCACCATTTTTTTTTCTATACGGTGGTATGGAGGTGGTTCATACTACTGTAAGGTTACGGTCAGAACTGGAGGAGTGCTAGACCAGGAAATTCAAACTGACATTTAGGAGCCTGTCCTTGGAATCCCAAAAATGGTAAGCACACCATTAACCAGTTTAGTGGTATTCTTCTTAAAGTGGGCCACTGGTGTATCTGCAGCGGGAACAGACTACCCATTTACAAATTCGCTTTTAAGAGGGAACATTTCCAACACACTCTCAGGTGGGGCCCAGCACCCTTCAGGATGTCTGCAGTCCACATAGAGGAATATCTCAAATAGAAGGAGTGGTGGAAAGGTCTTTGCAGCCGTAGGAACTCTAAAAGAACTAAAGGCCTGGAACAGCAAGCTGATCCTCAAGATGCAGGGTAATACTCGGTGCATCAAAAAGGTATGAAACAAATCCCTATAAATCCAAGTCAACAGCAGGAGGCTGCGGTACCTCAAAATTGTCTTTTCAGGGATAGACTGTTGGGACTGTGAATCTGAGTCAGATATAGCAACAGGAGCCACATGCCTGGCTTGGTTTAGGGACTAAGGAGGGTCAGAGACAGACTCTGCAGTGGATGGTGCTAGGGCGAGCAGGCAGAGTGCCCATTAGATGAGTGTAAACAACTGAAAGGTCCTGAGTGGAAGTCTGCTTTGAAAAGTGGTAGAAGAGAAAAAGAAATATCCCATAACTGATACGGGCCATATTTAACCAAGATTACATCCTTCTACATACTCAATCCCTTTGATTTATTGGCAGCTTTAACAGGTAATAGAACTATGTTATAGGGGGACTCAGAAAAATAAAAAGTACTGGGCTAATGCTAGAGACAGACTGCAACATGTATGTCATTTTCTATTTTGCCCATAGTTCCACTTTAAACAGAATTCCACAAAAACATTTATTAAAACCACCTGAATACCTAACTTGTTTTACCATTTAAACTGCCAAAGGATTTATAATTCTGTACTGTCAGACGCATGATTTACAAACATCTATATCACTGCATAGCTGGCGACCTACTTGCATGCTGGTTTAGCAATCAGTGGACAACAAATTAAAATCATTGTCGCTGTACCAGAATGGAGGTGAAACAGGAAGTGATAAAGCTAAACCAAGGAATGCTGCAGTGATCTTCCTGGATGTCCAGAGGTGTTAAAATCACAAGACCGGCTGAAGAACTGTAAAATCGTTTGGCAGGTAAACCGTAAACTAGTATATTTCACATTGCATTTAGCAGTTTGCCTGTTTGCACTATAAGTTATAACATAAACACGTAAAAAGACATGTACAGTCAAAGTAATACAAATGTGATTTTAGTGGTTGGTTGAGTAAAACGGTATGATGTAGGCTGAAAACAAAATCTGTAAATTATATTTAAAGTCATCAGTTACCTCCTAAACTAATTTTCAATTGAAAATATGTTTTAGCACTGTGGATACCACAAAAATCGTTTATAAAAAGGGTTTCAGACACAATAAAGACTAGAGAACCACTATGTATGCCTTCTAGAACAATTCAGGTGCTTTCCACTTGTAGGTCCCATGTGTATATGCTATAATTACAGTTTGCTTGTTGCTGCGGCATGTAGCGGTTTTCAGGTCCCCTAGTTTTCAAAGCAGATTCCCCTTCCCCTAAGCTCTAAGGTTACCGCAGCTCAGCCACTACTGCACACGGCAGGACTTGGAGGTTCTAACATACACAACAAAAATCACCAGTATGTGCGTGTAACACTATGTACGTTTAAAGAGAAGAATTTTCATGCTTTAATTAATTTAAAACATGTGAAATTGCGAGGGCCCTTTTTCCATTTTGTTAGCAATAATGTGCTGCACTGCTTTTTCCTTGACACCCACTTCCCATAACTGCTGCCCCTCCTGCACTTCCTCCCAGAGGCATCACTAACGCCGGGCATCCAGGACACATGACTCTCTTGTGGGTTGCCCTGTTTCCAGAGGATGCCTGCCATTTTTTCTTCAATCACCAGCCACTGCTTATTTTACTACATGTGGCTACCCTGCTTATTGTGCAATTCTCTCACATGGATCTGAGTGCAGACCGTGTCACCCAGGTCCAGGATATCCACATCATTCACATGCTTAATGCCTTCCATGTGCCTGACTGTGCCATCCCCATGCTGCTCCTGAACCAGCTGAACGTTATAGGGATCAAAATGATGTTTCTAACAATTCGAAGACTATGGACCCAGACTTGGGGACACCCTATGCTTATGTATGTATGTATGTGTGTGTGTATATATACATACACACACACACACACACATTTCATATTATATATTACATATTATATACACACATACTGTATGTGTTGTCCATGTGAGTGTTTAATATTTACAGAGCCACCCCACTTAATGCAGCTGATCAGAATAATTTGGTTTAGTGGTAAGGAAGGGGAAGCAAATTAAGTATTTTTGAAATCCACATCTAGAAGAAATGAGTCAGCACCTATGTTCAAAATCCAACAGTTTCTTATTGAGTATTGAGGGGGGGGCTGTAGAATTTTTTCCTTCTCCTCCATAAAATGCTACCAATTACATATAGCATTTTAGTTCAATAGCACCACATACAGTAAGTACAGTAAACTCCCCGAAATCCGGCATCCACGGGGATTGGTATATTCTGGATAATATTAGTTTCTGGTTGCTTGAGAGTTGCTATTAAAAATGGGTTTAACTAATGCTATACCCTATACTATACAATACCATACCATAACAGTATATTGTACTCTAAACCATTAGCAATACATGGCAGTACCTGGAGTGATCACTAGGTGGTGCTTGTTCACAGAATAACACAGCACTTTCACAAATGATTGATCAGACACCTGTTTCCAGGATAATACAGCACTTTTCAGCCCGTTCCTGTACATTTCCATGCTTTAGAGCTCTCTCTCCCTCTCCTAGAAGGTCCGCAGAACAGTGAATAGACAGGGGACTATTTTTTTTTTGGCGGTTAGATGCGAGTCCCGGTTAGCTGAATACCGGGTAACAGAGTGTTTACTGTACTCATATTTCACTTAAAGTAAAATTGTCTGTCTCAAGGAGTAACCAACCATGTTTTGCAAAATTAGTAGCATTGGCTAGGAGAATTCTGTTAGATCTGCTTATCATAAAAACATTTGGGAGGAAATTGATTGTTCAACAATTCTTAGATCGACAACATATGAAACATCCTCCTAAAAAATAACAGTATATTATATTAGGCTATCATTTCCCACTGTGGAAAGTAAGATGTCAACTTTTATATTATATTAGGATGCAATTATGTGATTACAAGCCCATTATAAAAGGGAAGTTACAATACTTTCTATATCCAGCCTTTGATATAAATATGGAAGCTGCACTGCTGACTCTTGTTCCAGGGTGCAGGCTCTGAGGCTGTGATCCTAATCCTGGCTTCACTTCCTAGTAAGTCCCTGGCCTAGAACAAACATGCAGGATAGGAGTTTTGGATTTTCAAGCTTCACTAGCCGTATGCTTTTTTTTTAACAGTGCCTGTAATTCTTTAGGCAGTAGAGCCAAATTAACATGACAACCCCAAAGCCTGAACCTTTAAGCAAGGCAGCAATAGCAGCTCCCCTTTTTATCCTAACCAGTACATTCTATAGACAATGTTTCAATAGATCAAGTTTCTTTACTCATACAATAATAAAACTGCTTATGTGACCCTTTTAATATGGTAGCTCTAAGAAATAAAGTGTATATTTAGTGATTACTTACCTGGCGGACATCATGTTTTCCAAAGTCCTCAAGTTGCTTCTGAAAACCCATATTAGGGTTGGCACATGTCCTTGCCCCTCTAACAGCTGCCAATGCGTCTTCCCATTCCAAATTTGTAATTGTCATGACATAAGCTACTACCAAGGTTACACTCCTGGAAACACCTGCCAAGCTTAAAGAGCACAAGATTAGTTTAAATTTTCATCATAGTCTTAGTAGTGGTCTCAGCTTTACAACATTCAATTCTAGCTGTTCACCATTATAAGGAGAGTACACAAGTACACAGGAATGATGGGAGTACCTGTATAATTCCAGTATGAGGTGCTCTAGATGCCTGTACAGCAGGGGCGGACTGGGCCGGGTGGCAATTGCCCCCCGGGCCTCTCTGATGCCACCTCGAACGGCCCCTTGACCCCCGGCCGCTGCCACCTGCACCCGGCCGCCCGCCCTCCGCATCCGACGCGGCTCTGTGAATGGTGCGGCCGCTGCTCCTCAAGGAGGTGCTCGGGAGGTTCCAGCAGGGGGCCCTCTAACATGCCACGTCTACCTGGTACAGCCAGCGCGGATCGCCTCGGTATGCGATCCAGCTGGCTGGATCAGGCAGACGCGGCCCTGTAATCAAGCGCTGTAGAGGGGAGCCCGTTGGGTCCTTCCGAGGACCCCCTTGAGGACCGAGCAGCCACCGATCGCAGAGCCGCATCGGATGCGGTCCGGCCGGCCGGGTGCAAGTGACAAACAGGCGGCAGAGGGAGAGAGCCACTGCAGCTGCGGCCACAGCAGAACCCCCCCCACAACCAGGGTCCATGGATATTCACCTGATCCCTGCATCCACCAAAAGTGCGGCCTCCCGTCTCCCACGCTGTTAGAAGCTGCATACAGAAGCTCCACACGCCGCCCCGCCTCACCCTTGCTGCATCCACATGCCGCACCTGCTCCCCGCCTCACCCTTGCTAAGCTGTTGGTAGTCATTATTGCTGGGATTTATAGTCCGCTATAGCTGATGTTATTCTGCATTGTTGTGTAATGTATTGCTGGGAATTGTAGTTCTCTATAGCCAATGCCATTCTGCAATGCTGTACAATGTATTTCTGAGTTAGTGGCAGAAGTACCAGGGTCGCAGCAGTCATGCACGCGCACAGCCCTGACGAGCCATCCCTCCACTACCAGTGTGCTTTACATTTCCTAAACCGATAAATACATTCACACTACTGTTACATGGATGGCAAAAGTGGCAGACAGGGGCGGGGAGAAGGCGGGGAAGAGGGAGAGCGGGAGGGGGGCCAAGTTGCCTCACCATGGGCCTCTGGGTTGTACTTGCCCCCTGGGCTAAAAGTTGCCAGTCAGCCCCTGCTGTACAGTGACAATGAAAGCTGGCAACAGCAACCCAATATCTACAGGACAACAATGGTCTATCACAAAATTAAGTCACAGGACAGGCTCATAGAGAGCACAGGATTGCTAATAAAAAGCAAAACATTCTAAATTTTGCATCTCTTTCCCCTTATCTGATACCTTAGCTCCACATTACATTGTAATCAGAATATGATTCATGTACCATCTTTTCACACATCAGACGTAGACACTCATCAGGGCTTCGGTCACTTACTAGGCCTACAGATTGGCTTGGAGCTTTCTGACATGCATATCAACATTTAGAGTCTAAGGCTTTAAACGTATTTCCTAGATCAGTTTGGTTAAAGGATCAACCTGAAGTTTTGAAAAAGTAGATCACACAGGCTTTTCAGATTGCAAAATATATTCTGAATATGCATTTCAACTGAAGGAGATGGATACAGTACATACAGATTATATAGTAACAGTTTACATAAATAAAGTTGGGCACCACTGCATTCATAAGCAAACAGATTTCAGCTATCACCATTTTTTAACTTCCCAAATAAATGCCAAAAAGTGGCCATAGCAGTGATATATTATCAAAGCTGTACATACCAGTGAACAAGACAGCCTTCTCCTTTCAGCCGACACTCATGGATGAACGCTGTACTCTCTTTAAAGTGTTGTATCCTTAGAAACAACATAAGGAGAAAAATGATTATAACAGTATATAAACTTTGCAGGTTGAACACATTTAGCATTTATTTATAGGTTATGGTTAGTAAAGCAGTCCCAGTGTTCCTCCAGACACAGCTGTGACATTAACAGTGCTTCATTATGTAGAATTACACAAATGTTAGGAGGTACAGAGTTGCAATGTGGCTGGGTAAGAAAATACTTAAAACATTTATCTATATTTCTTTTTTGTATCAGTATTGTCACTCCTGTGTTTAATTACTAAGTTTGAGTATACATATAAAGACATGAACAATTAGACTATTTAATGATTCACCTTTTATTTAACAATTAGGCTCTGTTCATATTTATGTGATGCAGCAGCGAGTGCAACGCATGATGCAAAGTTAGGTGTGCTGTGGTGCCATTATTTCCTAATGGCCATAATTGCCAATTTTTCTTAATGGCACCCCAACACACCTAGCCATCACATGTGCATTGTATTGCATCATGTTGCATGGTAACCTATTACCATGTGATGGGGTGCAGATAAAAAATAGAATAATAAATAGTGCACACACTTTAGTGAGATTTAGCTGTGGTAACAGCCTATACAAATGAATGGGCTGATTATTCAGTAGCTATTCAGTACAGGTCACTTATAAAGACATTAATGACAACTGCTGGGTTATTACTTTCTATTAGACATATAAACTCAAGCTAGTAATCTCTTGTCAGGTTGAAGATGGTTTCCCACATGTGTTCCATATTTTATCAGAATCCTAATACTAATATATATATATATATATATATATATATATAATCGTATTTTTCCGTGTATAAGACGCTACTTTTTCATAAAAATCTTTATCTAAAAATAGAGGTGCGTCTTATACACGGGGGCCGCGGTTTTGAAAGTGCTGATACCACTGCAAACTAGCCTCACGGATTGCAGAGACAAGATAACAGTTCTACTCCAGTCATAAATCTTTTGAACCTGACGTCAGCTGTTGCTGGGGAGATCGTGTAGGCAGTGCCCAGAGCGGTAATGTCGGAGCATTCTGTGACCATAAAAATGTCAGAAAGTGAAAAACAACCTGTAAACTCTCTAAACTCATGGTATGGTGTCAAACAAGAGGTGATTGTGAAGTCCTTCAAGAAATGTGGAATCAGCAATGCCATGGACGGAACTGAGGATGATCTTGTATATATAGACAGTGACTCAGCAGACAGCAGTGATGCAGCAGAAGTTGAAGAAACTGATATGTTTGAAGCTAAAAGTGATGAAGAAACCAGTGATGCAACAGAGGCTGAATAAAGTGATTGGCTCAGAGGTAAGTGTGATGCATAATATAATTTAAAATATTGATTTCTGAATTTTGGGTAAGAAAAGTTGGGGGCGTCTTATACATGGGGGCGTCATATAGACGGAAAAATACGGTGTGTATATATATATATATATATATATATATGTATATTTCTGGCGTATATGGAGCTTGCAGGTAGCGTATGCAAGAATTGTTTACACCTATGTTTCAGCGAGTCACTGCCCACTGCCCACCTATATCAAGGTACCTTGATAAAGAAGGGCACAGACTCGCTGAAACATCGGTCTAATGGCAGGTGTGAAAAAATGTAAGTAAGAATGCTTTAAGAAATAAGTGTTAAAAATGTATTTTTATCGATTAAAATTATATGGAAAGTAAACGAACAGAAGAGAAATCCAAATCAAATCAATTTGGTATGACCACCCTTTGCCTTCAAAGCAGCATCAATTCCTCTAGGTACACTTGCACACAGTTTTTGAAGGGACTCGACAGCTAGATTGTTCCAAACATCTTGACAATCTAACCACAGATCATCTGTAGATGTAGGCTGCCTCCAATCCTTCGGTCTCTTTATGTAATCCCCGATATACTCGATGTTGAAATCATATCTCACCATCACTTCCAGGACGCCTTGTTCTTTGCGCTGAAGATAATTCTTAATGACATTGGCTGTATGTTTGGGGTCGTTGTCCTGCTGCAGAATAAATTTGGGACCAATCGCACGCCTCCCTGATGGTGTGGCATGCTAGAAAAGTATCTTTTTGTATTTCTCAGCATTGAGGACACCATTGATCCTGACCAAATCTCCAACTCCATTGACAGAAATGTAGCCCCAGACTTGCAAGGAACCTCCACCATGCTTCAGTGTTGCTGTATACACTCATTGTTCCATCCTCCAGTCCTACAGAGAACCAACTGCCTCCTGCTACAGCCAAGTATTTGAAATTTTGACTCATCAGCCCTTTTTTCTGCACCCCAGTTCCTATGTTTTCGTGCATAGTTGCGTCGCTTAACCTTGTTTCTACTTTGGAGGAATGGGTTTTTGGCCACAAGGCCGCAGAAAAAAGGCAGCAGGTGCTCTGGACTGATGACTCAAATTTTAAATATTTGGTTATAACAGGAGGCAGTTTGTTCACCGAAGGGCTGGAGAGCAGTACAGTAATGAGTGTCTGTAGCAACAGTGAAGCATGGTGGAGGTTCTTTGCAAGTCTGGGGCTGCATTCCTGCCAATGGAGTTGGAGATTTGGTCAGGATCATTGGTGTCCGCAATGCTGAGAAATACAAGCCATCCATGCTATACCATATCCATCATGCAATGCCATCAGGGATGCATGTGATTGGCCCCATAAGTGTAGTCTGCAGCAGGTCAACGACCCCAAACATACAGCCAATGTCATTAAAAACTATCTTCAGCATAAAGAATGGTATTACTTGAAGAGACAGAAGGATTTGAGGCAGCCTACATCCACAGAAGATCTGTGATTAGTTCTCCAAGATGATTGGAACAACCTACCTTCCGAGTTTCTTCAAAATCTGTGTACAAGTGTACCTAGAAGAATGGATGCTGTTTTGAAGGCAAAGGGTGGTCACACCAAAATATTGATTTGATTTGGATTTCTCTTCTGTTCATTTACTTTCCATTCTGTTATTGATGAAAAATAAACTACCAACACTTTTATTTCTGAAAGCATTCATACTTTGCAAAAGTTTTAGGTAGGTGGGAAAAAATGCTGTACAGTACTGTACGTACATACATACAAAATGTGTATAGTTTGCGTCATCTTTGCATTTCCTTTCTTCTTTAGCTGACAAAATTGCTGACCGTGAATCTACTTTTCCTCCCCTACTTGAGACCATTACATCCTCTCCTAACTAATGAACCTCGGCTTCATTTGTTTACCGTTCATAAAAAGCCAGTTCCTTGAGAAGATTGTGCCAGGAAGTGGTTATGTGTTTACATCTATCATCACACAAGGTATACAGTATGTTCCACTTAAAAGCTATATTAGTAACATTCTAATGTTTTATGCTAAAGCTTTGTACATTTTTATGCATTTTATTTTGCAGCATATGTTCAATATAATGCATTTTATTTTGCATATGTTATGTGCATATGTTCAGTATAATAAAGTTGTGCTGCAAAATAAAATGTAACAGTCAAACATCTGCCTGTAGCCAATACAATAAATGATACTATATTTGGAAAGGACTCCGTTCAAGCAGGATACAGAAGGTAGAAGATACAAAATCTTGATAAAATCAGAACAACTTCTAAAGAATCTCAGGAAAGGGTTACATTTTCTATTCACGCAGTTGTTACTTGGTAAGATTAGCAGGATATGTCAGTGACAAAATAAAACTTTGCAACAGGTGTTGTGAGCATACAATTTTACAATAGGTGTGTTTTAATACTGGGCTACTGCAAAGCTGTTAATAATTAATCTGCGACCCAAATCTCATATGTCTGATAATTTATACACGTACCAAATATCTTGCATATTTTTACTGGCTGAAGATGATTTAGCACAACACATGTTGCATAGCTATGGAAATTGTAAATGTTTACTTTTAGACTGTTGTGAAGGTTAGTTTACACTGATGAGCTCATCTTTTGTTCATGTTGGTCTCTCCTTCTATCAGCATGTTCCATGTTAGCACATGGACTACTGAATTGCTCCTTGTGCTGCCTCTCCCTTTTCCAGTTTGAGCTCTGCTCTACAGGGATTGCAAGTGGGTTATATCAAGTCAAATTCAAATACAAGTGGTTTATATCAAGTCAAATTCAAGTGTATACACTTCTTGCCTTTTAATAATACATTTAATGAGCATTAATGAATGAATGTGTCTATTATATCTGCCAGAGTTCAGCATTATTCAGTTAGGTCGAGTCATAGTAGTAGCTAATCTATCCTGCCTCTAGTGGTTCATCTACAAATCTCTACATTTCACACAATAATAAAATATGTGAAAGTCCAGCATGTAAAATCTAAAAATCACATCAGCAATTACTTTAAAAGGTAAATACTGCAATAACAACTCAACAATGTATTCTTGCTAATAATTATCTATACTTTTCCTTCAAAATGGGAGTTTTTGATGGGATAGTAAAATTGTTAATCTATGCCCATCTGCTTGACTGCCCATGTGTAGGAAAAAACATCCAAATTATAAATAGGACACGTTTCCCTTGTAACTAGAGCATAGTGTTCTAGGTTAGGTGTGTGCAGCCAACTTCATTCTGGTTTGTGTTTGCATACGAACAGGGACTTCCCCTTTATATCACCTTTAACATGCTTTTTACTCCAGTGTTTGTCAGACTTTTGTTTTAATGAACGCTCTTAACGTAATTTTGCCATCTGTCCTTTGTCTCCTCAGATATGGCATCATTATCACAATTATGTAAATGTTTTTTTCCCCACTTAGCATCACAGCAATACATTTTCTAATTTTGATATGAAGCTATTATTTTTTACTACATACAGGACAACGGCTAGTGTCGGTTAGTGTCAAACTCCAGTTTGTATCCCTGGGATGACACCAACTGCACCCAAGCTTCTGAAATGCAGCCAGTCCATGCATCTGCAAAGTTTAACAAACATCTCTCCACTCTTGAAAGTTGGGACACACCTTCATGCCAAGGAAGGATTGTCTGAGGATTTGGTAGACTGAGTGCCAGACCTTGCGGACAGGGAGGCAAACTTGGGGGGAATCAACATGGGGGGCACGGGAGTGTAGAAACGAAAGGAACTATTCTTGACAGATCAAATGGGAGAAGACCTAGCAGGCTTCTTATGCTGCTTTCTGCTTTAGCCACCAGTAACATCCTTGATAAAGTACCAAGAGTTGTTCCGAAGTTATGTTGCCGCTTCTTACATGGTTCCGCAGTTTAGCACTTTAACCAAAGTGCCCTAAGCATGTGTTAAAGACCTATGCGAGATAAAAAGGCAAGTTTCTAGCAGACCATCACAACTGAAATTTAAAGCTACAGACATTTTCTGCACAGGCTCTTTAATGAAGGTATCAACCTCAGTAGTGGTGAGATCTCTTTTAAGCGATTTTTACCCATCAGCCATGTTGTATTTACATGTATATACATATTTATATTTTATTGGTTGGGTCCCTAAAGAGAGGTGCATTTTTCATTGGAATAGTAAGTACTTTGTTAAGGCGGGACACTGCTGGATCCATGGTGTGGATAGACTACGAATTAGAAAAGCAGGTGCAATGGAAACTTTTTGTTTTTTTGCTGCCTTATGAGCCTTAAAGGCCTCAAGACTGGAAACAGCACTGGTAGAAGCAACAGGCTGATCATCTAGTTCCAGAGTGTTGTGCACCATATGGATAAGAGCCACAATGGTCTCCTTCAATTTTGGAGTTATAGCAGACAGACTTCTCAGGGGCGAGCTCATGAGCCAAACTAGAGTGATCCAGAATCAGACAGAGTCTCTGTGGCTAACGATTTAGAAGCAGCCAGGGCCATAGGTAAATCAGACAGACAACAGGGGGAAGTGCAGGAGTGAGTTGGTGGCTATTGCAGTTAGTGTCAGCAAATAACTGGATGACTTTAATCATAATGTCTCATAAGACCATAGCAAAAGCCTCAGCAGCAAGGGCAGAGGAACCACCCAGACCTGGCAGGGAGCCAAGAATGATGATGTATGTATGTATGCATGCACAACTCTCCACCAAGCAGATGATGTCAGCGATCAGCACCACAGTGCTGCTTTCCACACTGCTTCTCCACAGTAGAAACCATCGAGAAACAGAAGGTTTTTTATTGCAAATTCTTATAAAACAGCTTGTGCAGCATGTCAATAATTACAAGTGTACATAATATGAACATTACAAGTAGAACCACCAGTTCTGAAAGGAACACATTGCATGCCGTCATGCAGTGCTAAAACAAGCCCATAGTTAGAAATTTTCTGTACCAGACATTCACATTCATTAACAGCAATGTACAAAAGAATCTGGAGTAAAGATGACATTTTTTTTTAAATATAATAAAAAAGCAAAGCTGAACGAAAGACATCAATCCTCTTAGGACACTAGCAAAAACTGTGGCATGCTGGTAGTAAGAGGGGTTATCCTGGGCTAGCTTACAGTTTTTTTGCTTGCTAGTGTCCAATCCTCCTGTAGACGGCATTATAACCAAATGTGAAAGACTTCCTGTGCCCTCAATTGGCAAGAAAGAAAACTAATTTATTGGGACAAACATTTATGTGGGGTGCTCCATTTAATCATTTGGGCATGCCTTATTGAATAGTGTATTGCCTTTTTAGAATAGAATAAGAAAGATTTACTTACAAGTTTTGATTTGGTGAATCAGATGCTGGAATGCAGAGATACTTCAAGCCCTGGGGAGAAAATGGTACAACTTGAGAATTAAAGATTTACTTTCTTTTTAAACACCACTAATTCATTAAATAGTGAACAAATCACTAAATACACTTGTGACGTTTCTGTATCGAAGTTTGTGCACAAAGTACTGGAAAGGCTCAGTAATACAAAACATTAATATGAATATCCAATAAACTGGACACATGAGGAAGAAACAGGCTACACATTCATATTGGATCATATAGATCTAAAAACAATAGGAATACAATCCTGACAGAGGTTCAAATCAACCTGCACTCTACTAATAGAAACTGCTTTCATTGCCGTCAGTGTGTTTTACTGGAGATGTTACGCTGCTCCCTAGTTGGGGACATACTGCCAACTCATTAAGGAATGAGAGAAAATCTCAATGAGAACACATCAAACACAAGCCAGAGGATGCAACCCTTCTCCAGTCTAACACCAAAAATGATAATAATAATAATATTCTATTTTAAGGAGATATATTGAACATGGACAGAAAGGAAAATATATATATTTATATAAATGGCCAGATACACGAAAACAGAAAATTCACCCAAGCATTTTGTGGAATTGTACCTGAAAACAATTATACAGATATGTGAAAGTTTCATAAGTATATGAAAAAAAATTGTCATGTAATTAACATGTACTCTCTTCTACAACATCACCGGTCATACTATAAATACAAATACGCTTTTTAAACTGTTGTCAATTACTAGTTAAAAAAAAGGTAATACAAAAAGACCGATCAGCCATTGCATTATGGCCACTGAGGGGTGAAGTGAATAACATTGACATTATCTTGTTACAATGGCACCTGGACTTGGGGGGGAGGGGTATATTAGGCAACAAGTGTACATTTGGTCTCTGGAGTTGGTGTTGGAAGAAGAAAAAATGGGCAAGCGCAAGGATTTGAATGACTTTGACAATAGCCAAATTGTGATGGCTAGATAACTGGGTCAGAGCAACTCCAAAACTGCAGCTCCTGTGGGATGTACCTGACCTGGAGTGGTCAGAACCTGCCAGAAGAAGTGGTCCAAGTAAGAAAAACCATTGAACAGGCAACAGAGTCATGGGTGGGCAAGGCTCATTGATGCACGAAGGGAGCAAAGGCTGACCCGTGTAGTTCGATCCAAAAGAAGAGCTACTGCAGCTCACAAATTGCTGAAAAAGTTAATGCTGGTTCCCATAGAAAAGGTGCCTGAACACAGGGTCTGCAGCTATGCCCATGATGACCCATGTCCACCGCTGAAAGCACCTACAATGGGCATCAGAACTGGATCACAGAGCAAAGGAAGAAGGTGCCCCGGTCTGATGAATCACATTTTCTTTTACATCATGTAGATGGCCAGGTCCATGTGTGTTGCTTACCAGGGAAAACATGGCACCAGGATGCACTATGGGAAGACAACCAAGCGGAGGCAGTGTGGTGCTTTGGGCAATGTTCTGCTGGGAAACCTTAAGTCCTGCCATTCATGTGAATGTTACTTTCACACGTATTACCTACCTAAACATTGTTGCTGACCAAGTATAGCCCTTGATGGAAAGGGTATTCCCTGATGGCAGTGGCCTCTTTCAGCAGGATAATTCGTCCTGCCACAGTGCAAAAATGGTTCAAGAATGGTGTAAAGAACACAACAATGAGCAGGGGATATCTTTGAAAGTGGAGAAAAAGGATCTTAAATTTACTAGATAAACAGGTTTCTGCCCCAAAAACAGCCAATCAGGAGAATGGTTGGAGAGAGAGAGAGAGAGAGAGGGGGGGGGGGGGGGAAAAATGAGACGAACTGTATAAATTAAAAATCATCACATCCCTGTCTGGTTTAAACCCAGCAATACACTGAGGCAACAACTGGTTCACCCAAAAGACCCAACGCCAAAACACAAGATGAACAACATTGTGTACGCAGTTCAGTGCAGTGAGAACAGCAGCTACACCAGCGTATGGTACAATATAGAAGAGCCAAACCCTTTGGTCAGGATTAGACAGTGTACATACATCTAAGGGAAAAAGGTCACTCCTTGGAAGACAGTTAAGTACTAGACAGGAAGGAGGACTGGTTTAAATGAGGTGTGAAAGAGGCCAATTATGTAACAATGGAGAAGCCAAGCTTGAATAGAGGTGGGGGGGGGGGGGGGGGAGAAACATGTAAGGACATGTATAAATACTAACCTAAACCCTGCAACTCTCAATCAGTTTTTTTTGCTATCTTCTATATCCCTACACAAATACAGATCGCTATGAAAGTGTACCAGAAATTCTCAGGGGAAAGTTCTGAACCTACGAAAGAAAGACTGAACATCAGCAACTGGCCCTCCTATGAAAGCAAGTTACACAATATTATTTAGTTTAAACTTTTAATAAAGATCAGGGAAAGTATAAATGTTTTTGTTAGTCAACTTTTACATTTTGGATTGGATTTGCATAGGAGTTGTGTTTTATGAGGGGCAGCTGCTAATAATATATGCATATGAAAAGCCCGACTGTCATCAATTTATTAAGAAAGCCCAGCACCTGCTGCATATTTTTTGGCAGCCAATATAAACTAAAAAATCTAGATTGTCCCATCTAAGCTAAACAAGGGGTGAGGGTATGTCATTAGCAATAATATACAGAAACACTTCTGTTACTCTGTTCTAACATTATACAGTAGTTTTTTTTACGTGGTTCAAAGTAAATCAAACAATTAAAGGATTTTAATCTGCCGTCAGCAAAGCACCTGGTGCTAACAAAGCCAGTTTGCCAACTTGGATTTTACTGTTTGCCTAAAGTCCACGTAAACGAGAAAAAAACCCAGTTTGAAACGGCAATGCTCAATGGCCAGGTCACCATCTGCAAGGAGTTTGCATGTTCTCCCTGTGCTTGCGTGGCTTTCCTCCGGGTACTCCGGTTCCCTCCCACACTCCAAAGACATGCTGGAAGGTTAATTGGCTCCTCTCTAAGTTGACCCTCCTATGTATGCATGTGAGATAGGGACCTTAGACTGTAAGCTCCTTGAGGGCAGGGACAGATGTGAATGTGTAACTTTGTAAAGTGCTGTGTAAATTGTTGGCGCTATATAAATACCTGTAATAATAATGTACACTGCACAATGCAAAAGTTCTTCAACAATCAAGAACATATTTAGAATATTTATACTAATTAACTTTATAAAATTCCAATGCTAATTGTGCATTAGGTTCAACATCATCTATTTGAGGGCCTATAAAATCAGTAAGAAATTAATTCTTCTCTCATAGAGATAATAAAACACTTTATATACATACATACATGTGATGCCAAGCCTGTTCTTGTATGCTAAACAGAACTCAACCATTACTGTACATGAATTCTGGGCAACATAGGCCAGAATTCTGAACCGTAAGAAAAAAAAAAAATCAAAATTGCCTACATATGAAGGTAAATAAATAGCACTGCAGTGTGAGACAGGGTAAAAAGAAAAACAAACAAACACCCTGGGTAGTTCAAGAAGAAATAAAATTGCCATCAAAGAAGTGTGGGGACAACCTCTTCAACCTTCCTAAAAATTCCAATAAATGTGCTCCTATTGCGGACCTATTTATTTTAGAAGGTGTCGCTAACCCACGACCTGTATGCAAATCAGGAAAGTTGAATGAAAGCCAAAAGTCAAAAGTCCTTATCTGTGCATATATTCTGGGTCAGTGATGCAAGCAGGTTAGCATGACAGCCAGACAACTAGCATTTTCAAAAAGCGAGCTCAGCAATGCTTTACTCACGACAGCTTTCTTTGAAATAGATCAGTTTCATGTTTACGCTTTTTGTTAGTAGAACAAGTATTGATGAGAAATCTGATGACTTTGCTGGGAAACCCCAGCTGAACGAAGTGGAGGGGGAGACCCAGATCCAGAGTGTAGAAGAGAATGGCCTCATTCTCACCCACCTCCTTCCCAGAACACACACACTCTCAAACTGTTGAATAGTTTGTTAAACTATTCAGCCAAACGCTGGCAGTACTGACCCTACTGACACATCTAGTGGTCAGGGCCGGCCTTAAGGGTGTGCGAGCAGTGCGGCCGCACAGGGCGCCATGGCAACAAGGGCGCCGTGCGGCCGACACAGCTCGTCCTGGGGGCGGCTTCTCTCCCCCTCACCGCTGGGCGCTGGCCATGCGATATGACAGCGCTCCCTCGTCCGCCCCCAGGGCGCTGTAAAGCTTTCTCGCACAGGGCGCCTAAAGGCCTAAGGCCGGCCCTGCTGGTGTTTATCACATATACTTCGTTGGAGCACAGTCAGATAACTAGCTGGAAAAATATGTCAACAGTTAGCTGTGCAAAAGATAGAGCGAGCCATTGAAAACTATGCTGTAGTTATATTCCAAATACAAACACCAAAATCCTCAGAAGACATGTCGAATTCCAGTATGCAGAAAAAAGATATACAAAAACACAAAAAAGTACCGTATATCATATAATAGAACACAGCGAGCAATGACAAGTCCAGGTTTTGAAATTGGATAAAGTAACCCCTTCTGACTCAAAGGGTTAGAGAGTTTCTCTAGCATTACATAGAAAAGTAAAATATAAATACAATAAACACGCAGCACAACATAAAATGAAAATGCTGTGTTACAAGGTTTGAAAATAACTTCTGAAACTACTTAAATTTTACTGAGATTTTAGGGATTTGGTTTCGATCTACTTTAATGATATCCACCTCCATATTACACACCTAGAAATCATTATTTTTCTAAATTCTGTACACCAGTTCAGTTAGCTAGTTAACGGTTCAAAAGACAAAGGTTTAAAAACCAAATTCATTGGCAGCATTAATAGAAAAGTAAAATAGCAAGGTATTTTCAAAAGCCACCTGGTCCTTGGCATACTATTTTGTACTGGACACATTAAAGTGACACTAAATTTAGGAGTTAAATCTTAAAAATGCATTCAAGTACCTTAAATATTAACAAAAAAGTATCTTATTTGTGTATCACTCAGCTGTAGATCCTCAAATCATCTCTGAGTTCATGTTGACACTGTCCTTCCTTCTGGAGGGTGGCTACTTTTGTTCCCCATGGTCCCTGTGTGTGTTGTAAAGTAGCCACCGCTTCAAGCTCACTCCCAAAATGGACTACAATCTCATGTTCAGTTAGCTAATTTGTATTGGGGTTGAAGTCCATCACAGGAGCGAGCTTGGAGTGGTGGTTACTTTACAACACACACAGGGACCATGGGGAACAAAAGTAGCCACCCTCCAGAAGGAAGGACAGTGTAAGCACCAGTTCAGAGATGATTTGAGGATCTACAGCTGAGTGATTACACAAATAAGATACATTTGTGTTAATATTTAAAAGGTACTTGAATGCATTTTTAAGATTTAACTCCTAAATTTAGTGTCACTTTAATGTGTCCAGTACAAAATAGTATGCTTAGGACCCGGTGGCTTGTGAAAATTTGATTTGCTAAATTTCTGCCTTGGCAATGCAGTCCTCGATAATCTTGGAACTATTCACTTTGATCTGAAGCTGCTTGTACACAGCAGAGGTTTTACTATTTTTTTCCCCCTCGATAGCAGTAGAACAGCCTAGATAGGCAAAATGGCTCTAGAAGGCCACCAACAGTATATAAAAGCCAATATGAGGCACTGCAACACTTATCAATTCTCTGGCTTACAATGATATGTCAGCTCAGAGATGAGCTAGAGGAATAAACACTGAATAACTATTGGTGCGCTGCATTCCTCGTTAGAGTACAGTACACGTACTGCACATAGACATTATAATGTAAAACATTCCCCCCTTCTCATAGGCCTCATTCACACACGAATCGGCCTGCACGTACAGCTCTGTGCGGGGCCGTACCAAGTAGCTTCCGGGAAGGACAGGTGCTGCGTGTGATTAGAACACAGCCCCCGTCCTTCTCTATGGGGCTACGCGGCCGTACGCCCCCCTACGCAGGTCCATAGGGGTGCGGGTTTTCTGGCCGGGACGCATACAGGATCCATTCCGTCGGCATATGCATACGCTCAACCCGCACCCCTACGGACCTGCAAATGAGGTGAGCGTAGGGGGGCGTACGGCCGCGTAGCCCCATAGAGAAGGACAGGGGCTGCGTTCTAATCACGCGCAGCACCTGTCCTTCCTGGCAGCTACATGGTACGGCCCCGCACGGAGCTGTACGTGCAGGCCGATTCGTGTGTGAATGAGGCCTTACAGAAGACTAAACTTCATTTGGATGCTCAATGGGGTTGATTTGCTAAAGGCAAATAGGCTGTTCACATTGCAAGGGAACTTTACCTTAGCCTAGAGAATGTGGCGATGAAAAAAAACAGAAAATAGAAAACACAGTATTTTAGTCATGATTAGATGATAGAAGTCTGTAAAGCTTCACCTCATTCACTAAGCTGTGGGCAAATTTCCTTGCCAATTTTGCCAAGTGAAAATTCCCTTGCAAAGTGAACAGCCTATTTGCCTTTTTGTAAATCAACCCCTATGACTTTTCAAGAACATTCCTTCATGGCTTTGAATTTATGATACAATGAACCGACAATGTAAAAAGACATTTACCATTTTACAAATAGGAGATAACTTTAAAACTAAGCCAGCTGTGTCATGTGAAACTCGAAAGTTAAATGTCGAGAGAAGAAAAAGTAGCTTATGTGAAACATGCTGAGCTATAATGAGAGCTTTTGTTTCACATGAAAAACAGGTGTTGTGGCAGAAGAATCTGTTTGGCAGCTGTGGGTTTATCAATAGTAGGAGCTTGGCTGCACAGATCAGCCGCATATACGTAGCCATGATTAAACACTTATCCACATGAGCACCGGGACTGATTAACTAAAGCAATGGAACATGTCTACTTTGCAAACTGAATGCTCACTTAGATTAGTTAATGCAATTCAGCTGTGTTGAGTTCAAACATCCAATCGTGTACAAACAAAAATCCATTTGTTTTACATTTCTCTAGCCCATGATTATGTTTTCAAAGTGAACATGGCTTTACCTTATTTACTATGCTAAGTTAACATACACTTTGCAAAGTGAACAACCTCTATTGCTTTGGTAAATCAACGCCGCTGACATACTACAGGATGACCATGAAAGCTCTAGTACGATTCTATATTTTAAATAGTGGATCATGTAAAAGCATTAAAGGAGGATTATGAGGCGAGTGAAAATCACTCAGCCTCATAGTTCTACCCGACCTGTGACAATGAAACTGTCACTGGTCGGCTCAAAAGATCGGGAAGTGAGCAAACACATACCGGCGTTCGCTCACTTCTCGAACTATCCCTGCAGAGAGCCGTGCCTGTCACTCACGGCTCCCTGCAGGGATTCCCCCCCTCCCCTGTCCGATCCTCCAGCACTGACTGGCGGAACGGACAGGGGAGGGGCACAGCTGGCTATGCCTCTAGATAGGTAGAGCCAGCTGACACTCACGCAGCTGGGCGGATCCAGACATAATTGTCGGGATCCGTTTCGGCTGCGGCGTCTCAGTATACCGCGAGCTGTAGCTCGCGGTATACTGAGCTTTGGCTGATGGGAGGGCGCTAGTTTGTGTCCTCCCATTACCCTTAGGAGAACTATGGGGAAAAGCCCTGACCCCATAGTTCTCCTTTAAGTAGTTCATGTAGTACTAAGACATTTACATCTTGTTCCACATTTCTTTTTTAAATCATATTTTTTTAAATATATATTTAACTATAATTTAATGAATGTGGTGTCTTTTGGCTGTAGCTACAAAATCAAAACTGAAGAAAAAAATATTAAAATGGATGTCAAATTTACAACCAGTATTTGAAAAGTGAATATTTTTAGACAGATTTAATAATATAAAATGTGCCTAAAATAAAATCTTTGATTTATACATATTTTAGTAAGCTTTGCAGATATTTAAATTAGATTTTTGAAAGCTAGGGTGGTATAAGCTATTTGGGGGAATTCATGAAAACTGTGAGCAGACAGTTTTCTTATGTCAACCAATCAGATTCTCTCTTCAGTTTGTTCAGTTAAGCTTTAGCGAGACCTGACAACGATGGGATGGGAAGCAGAATTCACACTAATATTTGTCCAAAGCCCGACAACTCATGGTCCAATCAACACTTACAATGAAGCTTTGGTCCATCTATCTTTCCCCTCTCTGTTCATTAATTTCATTCTTTCTTCTCTATACCTTGTTTAATTCATTGTGGATTATATCACTATAATTATACAGTACTAATGGTGCCATTTGCTGTAAAAGAAAACTCCGCTTTTGTAAAATAAATGAATACAGCACATACAGTACAATGGCCATTTTTATGCTATTAAAAATTACCTCTCTTTTTCAATCTGCAGCCACTGTGATTTTCTAAAAATGTACAAAATAGTTCAATGCAATATGCCAAGAGATATTCTGTACATCGTTAGTGTACACAATGCTCCCAGTAATCTAATTTCCTGCTTGGGTGATTGGCTCGTAGAATTTCTCAAGTCTTTGGAAGGATACAAGTAACATTTTAGGCATTCCCTGCAATAGGAAATTCATTTTAGTGAGATATCCCCTAATGTATGTGTAATAATAGGACGCAGACACTGCAGTTTTCTTCATTAGAACAATGAGATTGCACCGGGAAGTTAAAATGAAGGCTGCCCCCTTGCATTCTGGAATTAGTCTGGAAAGGACATGGGGAAACAAACCTCAATTTCTTCAGAACAAAAAAAAAAAGAGGAACCTGCAACAAAGTTTGTTCAAACAATTGCAAAGCACATTGATCACCCAGATAAAATAGTTTTTTTTCCTCAACAAAAATTGAGTTAAGCTTTAAAGTTTACCAGATATGCTGTATAGTTCTAGTATGAAAGGCTAGCCTTATCTCATAACAAGATTTCAACTTCTCCTATAAAAACATCTAAAGTAAATTAAAGACTAAGGCAGTACTGAGACATTTTATACACAAGCAAAAATGCTTATATAAATTAAGCCTTGTACATGAAATTGCAAACAAAATTGGGCAAAAAGGTTTACTACAAAATTTGAGTCTCTAAGCATGAAGATACATGTTTAGATATAGATCTGTATGGATTGTGGGCCACCTGGTATCTAGTGATCACCTGCAGTATTCTTCGTAGGGACATATTACACCTGCTGCAGTGCACACATTAATACACTGTGTTGGCACACATAATCTTTGTACAAGTTTTCTACTCATATATTGGCACACTGTGTAATTCTTCAAAAACCAGTATGTAGATAAACCAAATGATCTGAAAAGTGATACACAGTTGCTCAGAAATGTATATAAAGGGTACCTACACCATTTAATGTGGCAGTGAACCAAAGCCATCCAAATTTAACAGCAGGTCAACCTTTTTAACATAGCATTATCGCTGGGACAGAATTTAATGAAACAGCATGTATGCAACTTGGGAACATCAATAACAAGAAGCTATGATGGTATTCTTCATAAGAAAGAAGAAATATAATAATGGCCTACCACTTACTAGCGCCAACACAAACAGTAAGGGAAAATTAAAGCACTATTACTTCACTAATGGTAGAAATTGATACCAAGATATTTAGCAGCCAGAACATTCCCTAAGTGTTAATGAAGTCAAAGTATACATGTGTTCTAAGTACATTAATATGTATGGTGGCCATTTAACATGCAACAAACAGCAGCTATAAATAAAAAGGGTATTGAAAAGTTTGATTTTTCACCATTGCTTTTAACAATAAATGAAATGCTTACTTAATGCAGACACATTAAATAATCATCATTCAGATGTTTCTGTATTTTAGATCTTATCATGCATATACCTATCTACATATATTAAAAGGTGCCCATAACCTTACGATTATCGGACGAAACTTTTCGCCCGATGATCGAATAGTCGTACGATTTTCGTACGCCAGCCCCATCCTGCCCCGATGATTGCAAGATTAATTTAGCCGTAATTAACAAAAAGCACCTGGACGAAATGCGGTAATTGATTTGCCGTATTTTCGTTAGCGCAAGCGCAGTGTAGATTGTACGACTTTTGACGGACGGAAACGCCAGCAACCTTACGAAAATCGTACGATCTAGCAAAGTTTTCAAACATGCTTGACCGTCAAAAGTCATACGATTGTACAGTAATGTCGGTCGGACACTGCAATGCACACATACGATTATCGGACGAAAAGTTGATCGCATACGAAAATCGTCCGATAATCGTAAGGTGTATGGGCACCTTAAGACAGTGGTAACCTTTGATATGGCTGTTGGTCGTTGACAGCTACTCCAATCCTTGGGCTCTTCTTACTACATAGCTGGAATTGGTGCTTGTGAGCAGTTCATTCACTGTCTAACTCCATCATGCTTTATAGAAAACTGTGATTTTGTTTTAGACATTTAACTCTCGCTTGTTTCAACTCTTGACAATTGGGAAATCCTATAAGTTGTTCTAGTTTTTCAAGTTCTTGCTGTATCGGTTTGGCTTTTTGGTTTCAGGAGATACTTTATCTAGTTTTGATGGTTAGGAATTGGAGTAATTAAGCTTCTGAATTTCTAAAAAAATATATTAAATAGTGATTGAGCTTTCTGGGTTTAAACCCATAAAACAAATACTTAAAGAATGTCAGACTCATTTATTGTGCTGGTTATACTGGCCTTTAAATTTTTTTAAATGTAAAAAATCATCAGGATGGAAAATATAGGATTTGGCATTGCTTAGGCGATCAGAAGGTCAGATGTCACCTGAAGTGAGATGCTCAACCTGTAAGCTGCCTGACCTCAAACACTGGCTCCACTGCCTAAGTGTGCAGCATGTGAGGTCCATAAATGTTTCACCTTGGCAACTTTGTAGCAGAGATCTCTGCTTATTTTCTCTGGCGATTGCTGCTTGCTATGGCTGCTACAGTAGTTGACTAAAAAGCTTATCTATGCAGCAACAAATAACTGGTGTGTCATTGTTAGCAGCAGCTGCATTGGATAAAATGATTATGTAGCTGCTACAAAATCACTAGTGTGACAGGAGCCTGACTTCAGGTACCTAATGAATTACTGATACCCCAGCTAAAGTGTTAGACAAAGTAAGTAAAGTCAATCAGTGGGGAAATATAAATCTGATATACGTGAACCTGAAATATTATAACTGAAACGTTTTCTGCACAAACCCAGTCATGACTGATTCTCTTAAAGTGTGAGTCCAACTATAAGTGAGCTAAATCTGATAGGCTTCCCATCCCGCCCACTGGCTTCAACTTCTTGGTGCATCAATTCTTTGATCTGTTCCCAACTACTTTGAGGTCTCATGCCTACTACCGTATTTGCCGGCATATAAGGCGACTGGGCGTATAAGACGACCCCCTAATTTTTTAAAACATGGGTTTTGGGCTATACTCATTGTATATACTATATGTAGCCAAAGCTACCGTACATACGGTATTACCGCACATCCAGCGGTATTGTATACCCGGCGTATAAGAGGACCCACGATTTTTGGGGGATGTTTTGAAGTCTAAAAACTCGTCTTATACGCCGGCAAATACGGTACTAAAAATCATACTCAATTCTATTCCCCCATGTTGCATTCTTCTTCAACACAGACTACTGAAGGACTGGCACTTTTTGTAATGGCCATGGCAGGAGTGAGGAGTGTGGAGTAGGTAAAATAAATATAAAATGTAATAGCACTTAAAAACACCTTATTCGGTTATTCGGCACACCCTACACTGGAACTTGCAGGCTGCAACAACTAATTCCTATAAAAGTAGGCTTCCCATCCTCATTCTAAATCAAAAAACATATTTATCTTAGCTGCTGTACAGAATAAATTCTCATGAGATTTGGGATCCTCAGCTTTCCCAGAAACCTGTGAAAAAACTGGATGACATCAACCTCATCGGGGGGCCAGGCCAGATCTAGAGCTAGCGTTTTTTCCTTTATAAAAATATTTTTTTACCTATAGCATCTTATACTCACTTAAGCTCCATTTTTAGTTAATCCAGCGCTGCATATGTGTTTGCTATGGCCAGTCCTCTCTGGTCCCCTTTTGTCGATGCCATGCTCTTCTGGATCCTGAGAGGACTGCAGTACTGCACAGCCAATATGAAGTGTCCACATTATGCAGGCAGGCAGTGGACACCCAATAAAGACACTGCTTCTTGTAAACAGCAGAAGAGAAAAGACTCGGGACTGGGACATCAAGCGACCATGAATTCAAGAGAGTAAAACGGACATTCCGGTCATTTAAAAACATTTTTTTATGGGAGCAATTAGATGGGGGCGAGGGGAGGGGGTTACTGGTTTTCCATGAGCCTGGAGAACAGCTTAGGTGCCATTGCACTTTATTAAAAAGGGCCTCTGCATGCATTACAGAGTCCTCACATCTGAATTTGCTGTGTTGATCTTTCAGCTATTACACACGCAGTATGTTATGTCACACAGGGATTGGAAAACTATTCATCTTTAGGAGGAATTGTTTCTCTAAAATGCCCTTGCAGGCATTACAAAAGTGTTTGAAAAACATATAAAATATTTTTTGTGACAATGGAAGCATCAAGACTATGGGTTTATGTCTACAATATTGCATGGCAGGGAATGCTTTGAAGATGGCCTGGCTCCATAGAACCCTATTAGGAAGCTATGCCCAGGTGTGGCTGGTACACTAAAGATTGGCAATGGGATGTAAAACACTATTGTAAGCCGAGTATGCATCATGGCTGGTGGGTTAAGTTAGCACAGC
>NW_017307014.1:391683-405409 GCF_000935625.1 Nanorana parkeri
GTGTGTGTGTGTGTGTGTGTGTGTGTGTGTGTGTGGGCAAAAAAAAAACATGCACTTGTTTGAAAGTGTACTTATACTTTAATATGTAATCTATATTTTTACACCCCCACCCCAAAAAAAAAACAAAAAAAAAAAAAACACACACATTAAAAGGATCTCCAAGTAGTATACAGGCTATTGTAGTATGCTGTTTTGTAGAAACCATGCTCCAATCATAGATGATTTCCAGGAAAATGTGTTACAATACGTGTTACTTCAATGTTCACCCGAAAGTTTAATCTGTTTTGTTATATGCAAATCACTGTGTGCTTGCCATCTGGCCAGTCCTTTCAGGTTTGTCAACCCCAATCTAACTTTTACCGTCAACAAAAGGACTAAAATAACCTTTTCAAGAACATTGCAATTTTTGGTGTACACAAGTTGCCACTATGAAAACTGTTGGTGGTTACTTGCGGGAACTCTGAAAGTCTGGAGGATGCCCTTCAAGCCCTTAGAACAGTTGTACATCTGCTTGTGCTGCACATCTCAACAAGCGTGACTCAGGAAAATCTTGTGAGCAGAAGACATGTTTTACTTAGGTAAACCTTCTGAAAATCCATTACCAAGACCATGAAGGATCAATTTTACTTTACAATTTACTATGATGCTGTAATTTAATACTTGTAAACAGGACATTATTTTTGTCAATGGAGCCTGTGGGCACATAACCTCTGACATGAGGTTATATGCCTACAGAAACCCAAATTAAACAAAAAATTTTACGACATTTGACAAGTCTGATAGCTTTATTGAATGTTCTGACAAGTTCTTTGATATGAACATTTGTATGAAAATTTACCAGTTTATGGCCAGCTTTATCCACAGATAATTTACTTGTTTTTGTTGCATCTCTTCTCACGAGGAGAAAAAAAATCTACCAAACATCCATACAAGGAAAAGCTTCTCTGGTCCTCTGTCACCTTTAAGCATAGGCCTACTGTGCCTGATCATAAATGCGGCTGTGCTCATAAATCTTACTTCTGTTACTCAGTAATATAATAAGCAAGCTTAAACAACTTCTGTAGTTATCTATGTTGGCAACACTGTACTTCCTAATGGCATGGATACAAAGGATAACACAGAGGTCAAGACCAAAATCCTAGTATGCGCACAAAGCTATCCAGCAACTTAACTTTGGGCTACAGCCAAAACCTTTTTTTTCTTTTAGTTTTTGATAGATTAGGGAAGGGTCAAAATGTGTAATTGGTTTTTATTGTTGTCTGTACCACTATTGTGGAGATTTGCCCTCTTTTCCAATCCCTGTGACAACATGTCTTAGATCAGCAGTGGCGAACCTATGGCACGCGTGCCAGAGTGGGCACGCGGGGCCGTTTCTGCTGGCCTGCGAGCCCAGGTCCGCCATACCGCTTCAAAGTTCACTGATGGGCACGCAGGCGCAGAAAAGAGCTTCGGAGACGCTTTCTGCCATGCAAGCGCACTGAGGACAAGACCAGGAGCTGCGCAGGCGCAGTGACGTCAACAACTGACAATGTATGTGAGGCGCACTCACTCTAGCATTGGCCCCATTACCCCAGACATAGGAGAGCATATTAGACGGCCGCTCGCTGGGCCCCCTCAGGGCCCGAGCCAGCAGCCGTCTAAATAGAAAGCTGGATCTGCACTTAGGAGACGCATAGTTCCCACTGCTCGCCAGCTAATTTGTCGCCGCCGACTGTCATCGGGACCACGTCCCTCCACTGCCGCTGGTCGGCAATCCCCATGCCGTCCTCCTCCCCACACTGACAGGCATAGGACTCTACCATCCACAGAGCGGTTCCTGCGGCCCAAGTCACGCCCGTAGTAGCCGACCGGAAGCCACAGAGTCCGACTCAGTCTACCTCCTGCAGACACAGCAGTGACACGAACGGACATTCGGCTCTCCCCTCTCTCTTTCCGTCTCCAGCCACCCACTTGTGTGGACGGGTTCCCACTGCCGAACACCCACTCAGCCAAGGCTCTCCTCCTCAACCCCTCGATCTCCACCAGAGGCCGCCTTCTCCTCCACCCCTCGGACAAAATGTAAGTGACATCTTCCCTCATTAGCACCTACTCACACAAGTATTTGCGCCCTCATGCCTTTTAGTTATAGCCTCCTTTTGAGACCACTTAAGGACCACCACTTTTAGATGACCTGGACCTGGTTTTAAAGTTATACTCCAGTGTAACACTCAAAATATCAGCATGGATAATCCTTATATTAGGGACATGCACCTGCCGCTTTTTTTTTTAGGTGACTGACAGGGTCACTTTAACCACTTCAGGCTGGTGGCCGTTTATAAACATCTGCCTCCTGAAGCAGTTTTACCAAGAACACAGCTGCTGCAGTTATGTTCTTGGTACCGTTGTAAACAGCCGGCGACGGCTGTTCAGATACAAGCGATCCGGCGCTTATCCCGGAGATTGTTTACTGAGGGATTAATGTATGTTCACTGGAGACTGGTTACCAAGGGCTTAATGTGCATGCACTGCAAACTGGCCAACAAGGGTTGTGCATACACCAGAAACTGGTCACTAAAGAGTTATTGCGTATATTAGAGCTTAATGTGCAAAAATAGAAGAATGGTCCCTGAGGGGCCGCATACACCAGAGACTGGTCACTAAGGGGTTAATACTGGTCACGGAAGGATTGATGTACATAAGCTAATCACTGAAGGGGTTATTGAATGCAGCTTATAGACAGGTCTGGGTAGGGAGCTCTGTATGCCAACTCACTGGTGACTGGGTGAGAAATGTCTCCTGGGTACAGGATACTGGGGAATGACCACTGTGGTGGGGGTCAGTTTCACTGGTAGAACATGCTCTGTGCAGCTTAATTCAGTAGTGCAGGCAGAACCTCCCATCATACTTTGCTATATAATACATCAAGTTTATGCAAAAAATCTGTGCCTCAGTAAACGGTAAAAAAATAGCTTCTTGGTTTGAAAGCATAATTCCAAGTAAACAGCTTACATACATATACAGGCAGTCCCCGGGTTATGAACAAGATAGGGACTGTAGGTTTGTTCTTAAGTTGAATTTGTATGCAAGTTGGAACAGGTAAATTTTTTAACTGCAGCTCCAGCCATTTTTTTTGTCTTGGATAGCATAGGGAAGGGTTAACCCCCTGTAAAGTTTGTTTTGCTGTGTGTGCCCCTGTTGAGAAGATTTCACCTTTCCTTCTGTCCCTGTGACAATTGGATTTTGAAAATTGTGGGTTGTCGTGGAAACAAGGATTGGTGATAAAGCTTCAATGGAGACATCTTTTTCCCATAATAACTCTTACTTTTCCCTTCCTTGGGGTAGATTTCCTCTCACTTCCTGTTGCCTCAAGGACAGGAAGCCAGAATAAATCTTTCTAATGAGGATACAGACAGCAGTAAAAACCTCACAGTGACCTCTATACTCATGGGAGACACAGCCACCCAGAGGTGTCCAGACCAACCATAGGAATGAATTGCCTTTCTGACTGGACAGAGTCATGAGCTCCCCATTGTTTTTTCTAAATAATAAGGGTTGTAGATTTGTTTAACATGACTATGTTATGTTACCATGTTTAATACTCCCCACTCTCAGTAGTGTTCAGAGAGAGGCTCAAAGCAGTTACGAAGGCAGTAAATGGTATACTTATGAGAGTAGCGTAAGCATAGCAAACAGATCAACAAATGTTGCTAACAGGAAAAACCTGTTTCGGACTGGCAAAGTTAAAAAAAGCATGACTTATGTGACCTTTATTTTTTACATGGTTTGTGTTATAGTATTATGACAGTATGACATAGTTTTCCAGATTCTCCCTTTATGAGTTAACTGTAAACTGGGCAGTGTGAACTGCTTCCCTAACGAACAGCCAATGAATGGAAGAAATAGTAAGAATGGAAGAAATAATTTCATATGTTTACTTCTTTTCTAAAGCTGCTTCATTAGAACAAGAATACCATTCAACATATTTCACAGTGACCTAGCTACTACATGAAATGGAGCCTGAAATAATGAGACCATTTTACAAATGTTACAGTACCTCCAGGATCCACATCTCTACAGCCAAGGACAGGACCCATCCTGTCAATTTGCAGTGCAATGCACACACGTGCCAAAACATGGCCTCTTAGCTATGACTGTGGTTAGCATCAGAGGCATGTGCCTCTGATGCTAGGCATGCTCACATACTTGGAAGTTATTTAAAGGCCTCCCTTTCTGATGGCTGGTGCTGTGCCTTCTTGCCAGCTACGTTGCATGCTAGTTTCTGATTTGCCTGTTGTTGACCCAGATTGCCTGACCCTGCTCATGTCCCCACCCTGACTCTGTCTGTTCCTGACCACTCTCTTGCTTGCCGCCTGCTCTGACCTCAGCCTGGGTGCTGACCTCTCTTTTTTTCATCTGCCCTGATTTTGCACATACTATGATCTCCTGTAACCTTATAAACTTTTGCTGCATTGTAGCCACTCTGTTCCTGCAACCCCTACTGTGGGAGGATCCCAAGGTTCACAACCTGGTGATAGCTTGCAGGAAAGTAGCCACAGAGGGCTACTCCTTGTGTGGTGCTATGCTGCTTAACATCAACGCCTTTGGTAAGCTTAACTGTGCCAAGTACTGGATTATGGTGTACCCACAGCAATCAAATCAGTGGAAAATCATATCTGTGATCACACAGCTCTGTTCTGTGTCATGCTATAACAACCCCTTTGTCTTTAAATGTATATCATTTATGGATATTATTTACAAAAATGACAACCATTCTCATAAAAAATCTTGTATAACACTAATTTTTAATTGCAATTGGTAACTTTTATGGGTGTATTCATTCCAAGTTTCCCCCAGCTCTTACGTACAGCACAGCTTCCTATGATAATACTAAGATATCCACCCTCCCATTTCCAAGACATGACCTCTTGTACTAACACTTAAGTATTGCTGACGTTCTGCATACCTCTTCCTAAACCTTCAGTGTACTGAACATTTCATGCAGCTCTTCTTTCTGGACTTTCTGTACCAGACAAACTAATACTGTTTTAAAGTTTTGTTTCAACTTTCTTTATTTAATGCTACTACAAAAGATCTAGTAGATCTGTATGGTATGTGTACCCATGGAATTCATAAAACTATTTTTAAGAGTTGATTTTCAACGATGTATCATTCCCATCAGAGGGCAGACGTGTCATGAGAGAAATCTGGTTTCAGTACATTCAGTCACTGCCCATGAAAAGAATGTGAATCAAGAGTTCAGACATCACTTCCTGCGTGCTTGTTCAGGGTCAATGACTCAGAGTACTGAAGCCAGAGAATCAGTATGACAGTGGAAGCACACATTGTTCTCATAAGAGGTTACCTTTACCCATCTTCTGTCCTCACATCTTTGACAATAATGCATTAAAATATTCATTTAAGAGGCTTTGACAACTTAGGCACATTTTTTTTTTTTTATGTATGTCTGCACTGTAAGAACCTGCTGGCACTTTTTAAAGCTTGAAACATTTTCTAGAAGGTCTATATGAAATCTGTGGAGCAAATCTCTATCTCTCATATCAGGCCTCCTTCAAGGTGCCATACCTAGATATTTTCTCACATTTCATTTGTTGTGAATGAGCCATGGCTTTTATATACGGCAACATCTGAGTTTATTTAGGCTTCACAGAAGCAGAATCTTGTGAGTATAGCACAATTCAACCTCCTGTAATCTTCACAGTATCTAATGGAAGCAGAATCTAGTGAGTGCAGCACACTCCAACCTCAAATGATCTTCATAGAACCTAATGGAAGCAGAATCTAGTGAGTATAGCACACTCCAACCTACTGTAATCTTCATAGAACCTAATGGAAGCAGAATCTAGTGAGTATGCACACTCCAACCTCCTGTAATCTTCATAGAACCTAATGGAATCAGAATCTAGTGAGTATAGCACACTCCAACCTCCAACGATCTTCAAAGAACCTAATGGAAGCAAAATCTAGTGAGTATAGCTCACTCCAACCTCCAACGATCTTCATAGAACCTAATGGAAGCAGAATCTAGTGAGTGCAGCACACTTCAACTGTAGAGTAGGATTGAATAGAATTCATAATATTAGGTTCCTAAGTTTGTCCTATTGCAGTTTTGTGAGCTCAAAAAATATTTGTAGACATGTTTAATATGATATACCTTACATTTTGTTGTTGTTGTGTGTAGGGAATGCTTAAACCCGCTGTCAGGCATTTTTTTTCTCCTCTGTGTGATCATGCGAGACTTCCCCTCACTTCCTGTTTCAGAGACCCAACAGGGAACGAGAGGTAATCTCTCATAAATGAGTCAGCTGTAACCTTAAACAGGTTTCCCCATTGGAAGATTCCTCCCCCCTCATCCTCTTTTGGTGACAAAGGTATTTTTTTTTTCTTTTTACAGCTTGCTCATTAATCCTATTAGCAGCAAAAGTAAAAGAAGAGAAACTGCAGCACCAAAGATCCAACTTGGAGGCTTCAGTAAGAGCACTCTTAGCACTTGTGCTTTGTTTTTTTGAGAACGGCACACAATCTGTATGCAGCGACCCCTGCCCCTACATCACTGGTTGTGACTGCTATCCAGTTACACAAATTTACCCTCACTTCTTGTCCTGCTAACATCATTTTTACAAGGCAGGAAGAGCTCAACAACATAGACAGAATTCAAATTATTTTCTTTAGTAGAGGAAGGCTAGAAACCCTGTGAGATTTGTATTTCTGCTTGTGTCCCTGTATATTTCCCCCTCACTTCCTGTTTAGTGAAACTATTGTCAGCAGGACACTCTATCCAAAACTAGAAAAACGGTTTTGGCTTTATATAAAAAGTAATACTTGTAACTGTAAAATGAGTAAACCAGTGACAGACATTGACAGCAATAATCAAAACCTTCCTGGCAAATCTTGAATAGCTCCTGCTTGCATCTGGGCCTGTTGCCTCCTACACCCTGTTATTGGTCAGTGAGGCCACCCATAATTATTGAGGAACAATAGCGGGTTCTAGGAGCCTTGCCTCAGAAATAGATGCCTTTTTTGTGCGTTGGTACTTTCAGGCCACTCTGCAAGCTATAGGACAGTTTATGCAGCTGCCTGCTTTCCATGTTTGTTAGTTTTAAAGTAAACATAACTACTTTACAGAGTTTCCCACTTTCATCAAGGAAGAGAAAACTCCCTTCCTGGGGACATGGGTGTTTTTGACGTGTCATTGTTATGATGTACAGCGCTTTACTCAGCAGGTGCAGCAGTGAGATGAGGCTGTACAGAACCAAGCATGTGGCACACCTTCCCATACATATGTCACATATGATGAAGGAAGAAAACAGGACGTCCACCAGTTTGATGTCTGACATATGTGCTGAACTCTTTGAGATGACTCCTTACTCAGGTCAACACATCAACACAAATCCCAAGATAATAGAGCTGGTTGACATTCTATGAAGAGCACAGAGCTGTGGGAGGTACCCAACAGGCTCCACCCACTAAACGCTGCTTGTGGAAAACTACAGGAGGAGGCGGATACCAGTCACCCTGCACAAGGGGAGAGAGCAGCAGTGACCAGTCTATAGCACAGTAAGCTCCTGCACAGAGGAAAAGTTTCACATTTACAGTTCTGAAATAAATATATAAAGCACACCAAGATTTAAGTATTTAGACAATATGATAACAGTTGTGATAAAACTGCACTCTACACTTTATATGACATACAGTAACTGCTTTGTGTGACCTTTCTAATAGTAGTCATAGAAAGAGTGGTAAGGCAATTGTAGCTGTATTTGTGCTTTCCAACATCACAGTTGGCTGTTTTAAGTGATACTTTTGATAGATCCCCTACCATCTTTTGTTCAAAGAAGCACTGATGTTTGGTGCTGCTTGGACCAGAAGAAGGGAGATTTCCCAAAAGCTTTTCTGAAGAAATATGCCTCTGTGGACTTCATTTTAAAGCTATTGAAGTATGATGAAGACAGCCTTAGGGCTCATTCACACTGGAATCGTCCGGCACGTACAGCTCCGTGCTGCATGCATGGCCGTACCGAGCAGCTCCCGGGAAGGACAGGTGCTGCGTGTGATTAGTACGCAGCCCCCGTCCTTCTCTATTGGACTACGTGGGTGTACGCCCCCCTACGCTCACCTGCCATTCACGTCCGTGCGGGTGAGCGTACTCGTACGCTGACCAGATGGATCCTGTCTGCGTCCGAGCCAGGAAACACGCACCCCTACGGACCTGCACTGGAGATTAGCATAGGGGGGCGTATGGCCGCGTAGTCCCATAGAGAAGGACGGGGGCTGCGTACTAATCACACGCAGCACCTGTCCTTCCCGGGAGCTGCCCGATTCGGCCCTGCACGCAGCACGGAGCTGTACATGTGGGCCAATACCAGTGTGAATGAGGGCTAATGACACAAAGAGCTAAGCCGGATTAGCATTGTATTTACTAATCAATATTTGTAGCATCTGAGTGATTATTTCTAAAGAAAGGTTATTGTAGAGAAATAATGATAGGCATCATCACTATTTCCTTCATTGTTTTAACTACCAAAAATCCATTCTTTTTTTTGTTTTCCTCCACATGTAATACCACCAAACTGTATGAAAAAAAATCTAACCTAGTCAACTTTTAAAGCAATAATCAATAAATCAATATCTTATTCACGTCATCAACTGCAATCTCACTGGATTGTCCCACTAATGTAATCCCATGGACTGCATACTTGTCCTGGAGACTCCCACAAGCCACCGCTTCGGCCAGAAGAAGAATTTGCTGCTTTGGTACAGCCTGGCTTAAACAAAGCCAGATTACAACCTCTGACATTTGGCCAATAGGTAACACTGACCCAACTGAGTTTGCCATTTATCAGAAATAATTTTCGGGGGGTTTGGTGCTGATAATGACTCGCACGAAGCAGTGAGCATCGCTGTATCCATGACTACAGAGCTACTATTGCATCACATCTGATTTGACAATAAAATCAGTTTTTTATTCATGTTCGTGCCACATGTCTAAACACAGCTCTGCAGAATATCTCAGATGCCAAGCTACTCATCATGTAATAAACCCTGGCCAAAAGGTAGGCCTTCATATTGATCATGAACAGTCAAGGTATGAAACACAGATGAGGATTACTGTAACAGATTTATTTTTTATCTATTCATCTTTTTTTTTGCAATGCATGACGTCTCAGCCCTTACAATTCAGAAATGTCCATTATCCACTGTGCAGAGAAAAGTGTGGTTTTCTACAGAGAGCAGAGATAATCTGTGGCTCATTATGAATACGTGATATTGCTTTCAAATGACACTGCAAAGTAAGTATGGAGTACTTTCATTCCTGCAAAACATCTTGCACTTTTGTTGATCAGGTACACTGCAAAATGTGAACACTGTGGGGAAAAAAAATCGCTACAGAATGACTTGACTAATTCTTGATATTTTGATAGATAACGCAATAAAGCAAATGTAACATGGTGGAAACCCGTAAAGTCTCTTGTAATTTGGCCAGTAGTCTTTAAACATTCTGGTAAGGGTAAAAGCAACTAGTGGTAAGGCTTAGTTATCATGTTACTAAAAAAAGGAAATACCGGTAAATGTTTTGCGCTCCCCAAGCGATCCCTTTTTAAAGAAGTCTTGCCTTGTATTATTTTTCACAGCTCAGCTACCCAACTCCCACAGTTTTGTTTTTTTATCCCATGCTTCCGTGTGGGAGTAGAAATTGAGATACAGAATTTGACAGTTCACTCCTCTTCATTCCCGATCACAGTCTGCAAAAGAGATGGCCACGTGAATGACAGCTCTCATCTCATTCACAAGCGTGATCACAGAGGGAGGGGGCACACTTTCAGGGGAATCAGTGCAGGCACTAGAACTGTAAGGGGAGCCTTGTTTTGTGTTGGGAAAGTGCTGAGACAGTGAGGTAAGAGCTATCAATCAATAGTCCATCTGCTTTGCAGAGCGTGGCAGTTAATGAAGCAGAGTAACTGTCAAAGTCTGTATCTCAGTTTATACATCACACAGAAGCATGGGATAAAAAGCAACATACACTGTGGGAGTTAGGTGACTGAGCTGTGAAAAATAAGCGAGACTTCTTTGATAGCCAAATTATGAAAATGTAGTCACTTTCATTTTAGTCAGGCCACATTCACGCACTGTACTTAGATGTCTCTCTTTCACATCTCAGAAAGTTGAGAGGTATGCTTTAGATTACAGTTTGCACTCCATACATATGCACTGCAAAGCAACGTGTTAAACAGCAACAAATCAATATTAATAACTGATATGACTACTGATAAGTAATTGGTTGCCATAGGGTACTGCACTTTATTTAAAAGCCCAGGAGAGCACTCAGCGAGAGATGATGTAAGCTATGGTTTTAGCTCAGTGATGTTACCATCCTTTAAACATGTCAACATGACATAACGTCTAAAAATCCGAAAGGTTGTGATTTGTTTGCATAGCCGATATATAGTCAAATAGTTGATACGTTTTGCTTTTGAACACCTTAATGTAGCGTTCAAACCCTGCTTGTAGTTTTGGAATTAAAACATTTTCAAGAGATGTCCTTGTCTGTACATTTCATTTTACAGACAAGGACATGTGGAAGGATGTCATAAATTATTCTCCCAACAAGAGGAGAAAAGGAAAAGGCAGTCCTGCTTACCTCTAACATTGGCCTGGCGCTGTCATGTATAGATAAAACGTGAGTAATGTTGTTCTTGTGAAGCTGTTCAATATCCCGAGCATCTGTAGAGACAAGAAAAATAATGTTCCGGCTACAAGTAGAAAAAAAGTACGTCATTCAAATTTACAATTATCATGAATCTAAAACGACTGCTCTAAGCATCAAGCAAAAGATCCAAGTCTAAATTTAACCCAGAGATTAGAGAAATGACCTAGTTAGCCATGCTATCACTTTGCTGAAAGGGGTTATCCTAATCTTACAAATGATCAGTGACATTGTGGCCTAGATTTACTACAGGGAAAAGTGAGATGTAGATGATCAAATGTGAAGTACTGGAACTGTACACATTAAATGTTAATCTCAGTCTAGCGTGTAATAACAATACTCTGAAATGTTGAGTATTACACTGGTAATCACGCATATCTCTTAGGCTGTAATGCTTTGTCAATAAAAGAGCATCAGCATTTTAACAAATTGTACACTTGCTTGCCATATACAGATTTTGTTTGTTAGGCTGAAATAAAAGTACATCTGTCAAACTTCTGTAAAAAAAAAAAAAATTATAATAATCTTGAAACACTAACTGAGGATTGCAATACAAGATAAAGTGTAATAAAAATGTATGTTAAAAGGCAGTAAGATGAATCTCTGTATCAACAGCTTTCCAGACAGATAGAATTTTCAATCTACTTTAGGGCAGCTTCACACTTCTGCAGTGTGTTCTGGTATTTTCTGTTAAATAAAAAGAGCCGTAGGCTCCTTCTGCTGTCAATCACTTTTGAGGGAGGAGAGGAGGGGCTTTGCCTGCCGTAGGGCTGTGTGTGTCTATGGACGCACAGACACGCACGGGTGTCTCCATAGCAGCCGCTTAGCTGATGGAGGCATCCATGTAGGGGACAGGAAGGAGAGCATGCGGGGGAGCAATAGAAGCTTTTTTTAAAGAAAAAGAAAACATTTACAAGAAGGTGGGCTTCCTAGATGGAAAAGTAAAATAAACACACATTACTTATAGCAGAACTCCGGGCAAAAGTGTTCCACCCCCACACTGCAAGGGTTATGTACTTGTTTTTGTCTAGATGCTAAAAAATAAAGTTATACTCACTTGAAGGGCGGAGCCGGCCGGTTGTCATAACTGCTACTTAGGTTCCTAAAGCCGGTCTCCTTCTCTGCTGCAGCAATAGTATGTCCCGTGGCACGTTCACGCCCTATACACAGTGTAAAGAACGTGATCACTCAAGGATCCCTAGACCGCTGTAGCAGAGGTGGAGTGAGGCTCCAGGGGCTGGTCTAAGAGCAAACCGACTCCAAGGATCCAGGGAGTATAATTTTAGTTTTAGCACCTAGCAAAAACGAGCATTTACCCTTGCATTGTGAGGGTAGACCCACTGCTTGCTAGCAGTAGATAGATGCAAAAAAAAACCAGGAGACTCCCTTCCGGGGGGCGTGGCCTGACTATGGCGGTGTGAGGCTCTATCTCGCTTAACACCGCTGCCCCTGCAGCATCACCCAGCCACCTATCCAGTCGTTTAGACTGGACGATTCAATTCATCGGATGTCTAAGAAAGGGAAACCTTTAGGCGAGGACATCGGGAGGATTCCAGGAGAGACTCACCCCTTTTTCTCGTCCTCCTCCATCTCCACGAGATCTACAATGGCTAACCGCAAGGCGCCACCTGACACGCAGTGGCCAGCAACTGTAACTGCACCCGTACCACAGGAGTCGGAGGGACCGCCGACACTCACAAGACTAAGAGACAGAAAAGCAACGGGGAACGAGAACCCTCATACCGCACTAGATACGGCTATGGAAAGACCAAAAACCCCTTATGAGCCCACACTACGAGCACCACCATTAGCCACTGGGCTACCACTTACAGCAGGGGAGATGTCTGCCATCTTACTCTCCCTACCATCTAAACGAGACATGGAGGAGATAGTCTCAAACATGGAGATGGCACTCCGGCGGGACATAGCCGGCATCACATCCACGGTCACCTACCTTGAAGATCGGGTCACCACGTTGCACGCAGAACAGGACGCTGTGTCGCGACGAATGTCGGAGCTGGAGTCCAGGGTCTCTCATCAAGGACATCTGATTACCACCATGATGCTGAGCAACGATGAGCTGGAGAACCGCATGCGCCGAAACAATGTTAAACTGCGTGGACTACCAGAGACAACGACAGCTTCAGAACTAAGGTCAGTGGTGACCCATATCCTTAATACAGTAATAGATAAACCACCTGACGCACCCCTGGAACTGGACAGGGTCCATAGGATTGGGGGTCAGCGCCAGGATAGAGAAACGCGCCCCAGGGACGTTCTCTGTCGGGTGCACTATTACACTGTAAGAGAGACTATCCTCCAATATGCTTGGCAAAAAGGATCGGTCACATATGAGGGGACTGACATTACCCTGCTCCCCGATCTGTCCAGGCGCACCCTTCAAATGCGCAGGTTGCTTCAACCACTTCTCGGAAATAAGGAGCGCAGGGGCTCTCTATACCTGGGGGTACCCTTTCTGCCTGAATATTCGCAAGAACGGAGAATTGTTTATACTGCGCCACCCGGATCAACTGCCAGCATTATTTTCTCTGTTGGGAACAGCATCTGTGGAGATCCCAGATTGGTTGCAAATAGAATTGCCTGTCATGGCGCGTTTAATACCCCAAAGTAATCAACGTAGACCACCCGCCAGTGACAGACCTCAGCCTGCACTGCAGGGACCGCCTCAGCATGAACTAGCAGTAGACTCGACGAACGGGTCCCAAATTAAATTTAACCCCTTCATGACTGAGGCCCTTTTTTCATTTTTTGCACCCATGTTATATTCCACATTTTAGGCCTGAAAATGATGTAAAACCCCCCAACATTATATATTTTCTGAATGCCAAGACCCTATAGAATAAAATGGTGGTAGTTGAAAATGTTTATGTTGCGCAATATTAGCGCAACTCCTTATTAAACCCCAAAATTTAGTGACAAATTTAATTAAATGCCCCAAAACACAACAAATTACCCATTTTTTAAATGAAATATAAAAGATGAGGTTACAACGAGTAAAACGAT